>NW_027457321.1:5000-10000 GCF_040206685.1 Ascaphus truei
CTGTCACTCACACACTCACCGGGTCACACGTGGCAGCAGTGGGGTCTCCGCACGGCAGTGGGCCCTCTCCAAGACATGGGACACACAGCGCAGCGTGGGCCTCAGCAGCAGCAGCAGCAGGTCCCAGCAGCAGCAGCAGCAGGTCCCAGCAGCAGCAGCAGCAGGTCCCAGCAGGAGCAGCAGCAGGTCCCAGCAGCAGCAGCAGCAGGTCCCAGCAGGAGCAGGAGCAGGTCCCAGCAGCAGCAGCAGCAGGTCCCAGCAGGAGCAGCAGCAGGTACCAGCAGGAGCAGGAGCAGGAGCAGGTCCCAGCAGGAGCAGGAGCAGGAGCAGGAGCAGGTCCCAGCAGGAGGCGCGCACGGGGGAAGCTGGGTTTGCACTTCCCCCTCCGTCCCACGTGGGGAGCGGAGGGTGCGGGGGGGCTGGATCGCGCGCTTGTTTTGGGCTTCCCCCTCCGTCCCACGTGGGGAGCGGAGGGGGGAGGGTGTGGGGGCTGGATCGTGCGCGGCGCTTGTTTTGGGGTTCCCCCTCCGTCCCACGTGGGGAGCGGAGGGGGGGGGGGCTGGGTTGCGCGCGGGGCTTGGTTTGGGCTCCCCCTCCGTCCCACGTGGGGAGCGGAGGGGGGGGGGCTGGGTTGCGCGCGGGGCTTGGTTTGGGCTTCCCCCTCCGTCCCACGTGGGGGGGGGGGAGGGATGCGGGGGATTCTGGGTTGCTGGGGGGAACAGGCAGCGCAAATGGCAGGACACTCTGCTTGCCCTGTGCACGCGCGCCGGGACCACAGGATTTGCCGCCATTTTTTTAACCCAATCAGGGAGGGGGATTATTTATTTATTTATTTAAAAAAAAAAAAAAAAAAAAAATTGGCACGAGCAGGGGAATTCATTGAGCTGCAGCACGGGTCGCCAGCTGCCTAAATCCACTCGCAACGGGCGACAGGTTAACATTATTTGTCGAGCACTGTATATATATATATATATATATATATACACGACTATTAAGGTTAAAGATAATGGTGAAAGACAGGGTTGCAGACCTGTCTAAGACATGCAAATGAATATACAGGAATATTTACAGTATATATATATATATATATAACGTTTTATCCAACTTTTTCATTTATCATTTGTAGAGAAAATGAACATTGTCGCCAGAAGCGCTATTTTTCAAAATGTAACATCTCTACTAGTGTAAAATGATACTTCATATAAAGCAGGTTATGGGACCCAGTATAAAATGACTATAATGTCTCTTATCACATCCCAGTATATGGATATCTTCTATTATCACAAGCTGCTAACATCTGACAGGACTCAGGGTCTGAGCCCAGAATGTGACATAGCGAACATTCTCATTCTAAATTTCAAAAAATATTGTGTTGATTTCTGACCTGACTGCCGTGGTTACAGCTCAACCACTCTGTTCTACTGCATGTCACCACTTTCTGCCACAACCAGCTGACGGTGGATCTGCAAGGAGTTCAACGCTCATTGGCATCAAATCTGTGGCTTGGTTAACGTATCATTTCTCCAGCTTTTTATTGTATTGTTTTTAAGTATTGTTTTTAAGAATAGATATTTATTTAGTTGAATAGATATTTATTTAGTTTAATAGATATTTATTTAGTTAAATAGATTATATTTCTAAGTTTAATAAGTTATATTTCTTAGTTTAATAAGTTATATTTCTTAGTTTAATAAATTATATTTCTTAGTTTAATAAGTTATATTTCTTACAGTAGTTTAATAAATTATATTTCTTAGTTTAATAAGTTATATTTCTTAGTTTAATAAATTATATTTCTTAGTTTAATAAGATATATTTGTTAGTTTAATAAGTTATATTTCTTAGTTTAATAAATTATATTTCTTAGTTTAATAAGTTATATTTCTTAGTTTAATAAATTATATTTCTTAGTTTAATAAGTTATATTTCTTAGTTTAATAAGTTATATTTGTTAGTTAATAGATTATATTTGTTAGCACAGTAGATTATATTTACTAGTATTTAAGTCTCCCCCTCAGTGCCCCATTAGGACCCGTGCGCATATTTCACATCTTTTCGGAGTCGCTTATTTTTTAGACCCTCGGAGCCGAAACCTAAAGGGGTCAGCTAAGAAAGTTCGGATCAAGAGGAGCCGCACAGTTTAAAGACAGAACATTTCCAAGGGAGATGGAGACAATTTGGGTAAGATCTGATTAAAGGACAACCTTTGGGGAAGGAAAGGGTGACGCGGGAGTGTAAGAGGGGGGTGAGAGAGCAAGGTGGTGTGTCAGATTGGGGCAGAGCAAGAGAACGCAAAAATGATGGGGATTTGCTGCACACCAAAAAAAAACAATTAGTGATACTTTTACCGGTGCCCCTTAGTCTCAGGGAAGACCGGCATTTCGTCCAATGTATACAATATGATTGATGGAAAAGGGCACACGGATTTGAATAAAAAAAGATAATTTATTGTGCCACAGACTACAATGTTTTGGCTGCTGGCCTTTCTTTACTGGCTTTAGTGGGTTTAGCCACTTTACCTGAGAAAGGCCAGCAGGCTGAAATGTTGTTGTCTATGGCAATGCAAGAGAAAACAGGTTGGGGGGGTGGGTTCTCGCAAGGTCGCCGACCCATGGGTGAGTGTCCCCGGTGGCAACTAGTCCTGGACCCCAGGAAAGCTGTCTGTGGCCCATACAAGCGGAGTAACATGTAGAAAGGACACATGTATGTTCAGAATGAGTTAGCATGGTATTTTGAGAGGCACCATAGCAGGTCAGTGCAAGTCAGTGCAGAGCACTGCAAGGTCAGTCAATATGAGGAAGGGTCCGATGGAGGAGTTGGAGGGTCCCAGAATATCTCTTAAAGCAGGGGTGCGCAAATCGAGGGGTGCGAGGGAGGAGGGGCTCGGCGCTTACAGTGGCCCCTCGCTCTTCCCCACAGCATTTAAATTAAATGCCGGAAATCGCGCGCAAGGCCTCTGTAAGTTCCCTTTCCTTGTCTCCGGCGGCTTCTGGAGACAGCAACGTGGCGTCACATGATGTGGCATTGCCATAGCAACGTGATATCACATGATGTCGTTACATCAGAACGTCGGAGACAAGGTGGGGAGGGTGGAGGGGGGAGCAGGGGAAAAAGGTTGCGCAACCCTTTCTTAAAGCATTGTCTTGCATACAGATCAGAGGCGAAGAATGGATATGGATATCCGATGTGAAGGAGGAAATAATACTGAGATCACTACCGCTAAGACCGATTCGATGGCAGAAGGTGAGTGATGAAATAGCCGTCACTGTGTAACTCTTCCAATTACCTGCAACTTCATGCAAGGAAATAGCAACGCTTGTTTTTAACGCATTAAGCGCCTAATGGGGAATTCAACTGCTGAGAGTTTAAGGGAGTTACTCACCAAACTCAGCGACGTTTCTGTGTCTCTGTGATAACTCCCCCAGGACATGCTTGAAAACCAGAGGTAACTCAATGTATTTTTGATAAATAGAAACATGACCTTCTGGGGAGGGGTATATAATGGGTACTGGGCCTGGTGCGGTGGGTATAACGGGTTCTGGGCCTGGTGAGGTGGGTATAACGGGTACTGGGCCTGGGGAGGGGCGTATAGCAGGGTACTGGGCCTTGGGAGGGTTGTATAACTGGGTACTGGGCCTTGGGAGGGTTGTATAACTGGGTACTGAGCCTGGGGAGGTGGGTATAACGGGTATTTGCCCTGTGGAGGGCGGTATAACGTGGTATTGGGGAGGGGGTATAAGTGGCACAGGAGCTCTTGCGATACAGAGTATCACTGTCCCTGGTTACAAACACTTCATGTCTCCTGCAGATCAGGACACGCACGAAGGTGGTGCCCTTTGTGCCACCAGACGACGAGGCGGGCTACGAGGCGGACGACGAGGCATACGATAAAGCGGGCGTCAAGTGGTGCGAAGAGGTGGGCTACAAGGCGGCCGATGAGGCAGACGACGAAGCGGATGTCAAGTCTGGCGACGTGGTGGACGATGGCCTAGGAGAATACGAGAGGTGTGGACGGATGTGCTGCTTCACCTTTTTTAGGCGGAGGAGAAGACCCCGGGAGCAGGTAGCAGAATACGAGAGGTGCGGACAGATCTGCTGCTTCACCTTTTTTAGGCGGAGGAGCAGACCCCGGGAGCAGGTAGCAGAGGAGCGAGGCCGTAGATACAGGGGTATTCTAGGGGCCCTGAGAAGTTGGTTTGACCGCAGGAGAGGCAGATAAGATCAGGAAGGCTGCGGGAGGGGCAGGTACTAGAGGGAGATTGGGATATTGGGCGTGAGAGGGTGAGAGAGAACAAGGAGCAGGGCCGGAGCACGGGTTTCATGCGCCCGAGGCAAAACTTAAAATTTGTGCCCCAGTTGTATAAAAAATAATAAGATAAATAAAATAATAAAATAAACAGTGGCGTAGCTATCGGGGATGCAGGTGGTGCGACCGCACCCCAGCGCGACGCAAAATAAAAATAAAAGGGCGCCAAAATACTGGATAAAAAAAAGAATAATAATTTTAAAAAAAAGATAAATAAATTAGAAATAATAAGAGGAAAAAATAATAATGATTATTAATGCGCCCCTAGGACCTTTGCGCGCTAGGCGACCGCCTAATGGCCGGCCGGCCCTGCGAGGTATGCGGGAGGAAAAGGGGTGAATGGGATAGATATGCAGGGGGATGGGGGAGCAGGTGAGTTATACACAGGGGCACAAGGGCCCCATCACCCGCATCTCTATATACTGAGTGTGCCCCTGTGTATAACAACGCTGATCTGTGCTGTTCCATCTGATCTCACTGCGCAGTGATCCAGGGACCATCCGATCGCCATTTAATGGGGTCAGAAAGGAATTTTTTTCCCCCATTGCACAGCAGGGGTTATGTTTTGACTTCCTCTGGATCACAGCAACAAACTGCCCTTTGTGCAGGAATTATCAGTGAGATCTTTATACACCCTGCATTGGTCTTCACTCCTTTGCTGCCGGAGGGGCCTGCAGTGCATTGCTCTGCGTGT
>NW_027457321.1:15000-42500 GCF_040206685.1 Ascaphus truei
GGGACACAGAGACCATCCTGAGGGAGAGCAGTCCTGTGTGGAGGAAGACACCCTGTACCTGATTGAGTCTTGTTGCTGCTATTCTGCTGCTGTGAATAAAGAGCTGTGGCTGCTTTTAAAGATATACAGTGTGAGACTGGAATCTCTCATCCCCGAGGGGGGGGACTCTCTGGAAGGATTCCACCTGTATTCCTGGGGCTCAGAGATGGAGGCGCTGCACCATTACATACATAGTTACATAGTTATATAGTAGATGAGGTTGAAAAAAGACGTACGTCCATCAAGTTCAACCTATGCTAAATTCAGACAACAGATACTTTATTCTATATCTATACTTACTTATTGATCCAGAGGAAGGCAAACAAAAAACCCCATTAAGAGGAAAAATTAATTCCTTCCTGACTCCAAGAATTGGCAATCGGATTAATCCCTGGATCAACATCCTTCCCATATATACTTATTTGGTATATCCCTATATACCTTTCCCATCTAAAAAGATGTCCAACCTTTTTTTGAACAAATCTATTGTATCTGCCATCACAGTCTCCATGGGTAATGAGTTCCACATTTTAACTGCCCTTACTGTAAATAACCCTTTCCTTTGTTGCTGGTGAAATTTCCTTTCCTCCAACCTTAAGGGATGGCCCCGAGTCCTTTGTAATGCCCGTGGGATGAATAGTTCTTTTGAAAGCTCCTTGTATTGTCCCTGAATATATTTGTATATAGTTATGATATCCCCTCTTAGACGCCTCTTTTCTAATGTAAATAAATCCAATATAGCTAGCCTCTCCTCATAAGTTAGAATGTCCATCCCTTTATTAATTTGGTGGCTCTTCTCTGCACTCTCTCTAGTTCCATAATGTATTTTCTTAGGATTGGTGCCCAAAATTGTACTCCATATTCAAGGTGTGGTCTTACTAATGCTTTGTAAAGGGGCATAATTATGTCTACTTCCCTTCCATCCATTGCCCGTTTGATGCAAGATAAGATCGTGTTTGCCTTTGCAGCTACTGCATGACATTGGGCACTATTGCTAAGCCTGCTGTCTACAAGCACACCTAAATCCTTCTCCATCAAGGATTCCCCCAATATATCTCCATTTAATTTGTAAGTCGCCTTTTTATTCTTGCATCCCAAATGCATAACCTTACATTTATCTGTATTAAACCTCATTTGCCATTTACCTTCCCACGTTTCCAGTCTCTCCAAGTCCTTCTGAAGAGAAATTTCATCCTGCTCTGATGAGACGGAGGCATTCACCCCAGAAACCTGATCCTGTCATCCCCCATACCATCGCGGGAGACTCAGGCCCCCCTGTTGCCAGCAGGTATGCACCACACTCAGACACGTAGCCAGACCCTTACAAAGGAGGGGGCCCGATCTGCGATTGGCCCAGGGAAGGGGGGCTACATTGGGAATCGATGTTATTTTTCTTCATATTAATGGGTATACTCAAAGCTAATGATATGCCAAAATGACGTCCATTAGCAAAGCTACAATTGTTTCTTCACTTTTTCTGCTTGATGAATAGGGTGACCAGATTTCGAAAATGAAAAACCGGGACACCTTAAAAAATTATTTATTAAACAAATTACATCACGTGACACCCCCCGTTGCCATGACAACAAGAAACTCTGATGCCCCTGCAGTGTTAGTGTGTATAGAGGTGGGGGCTTTGCTTGGGCCCTTCAACTCTTACAGCCAGGGCATTATTGGCCAGGAATGCCCAGTTCGGAGGGGATTACTACTTCAAAATGTATTTGATTCGTAACAACATCAAAAAACTGTAATACCAATAACGAACAACCACAGACAATGGTAATATAAACCATCAAATAAAATGTCTACGGCCCTTGTTCAAGCATGTTTGCGGTACTTACCAGATAAATCAGTGCCTACAATCCACGACTGTATCCGCCTCTCCGAGCGTCTGTAAGCAATCCAGCGTTCCTGGTGTGTGGCTGAAGAGGTGAGGGACTCCCTCCTCTCAAACGGAAAAGAAGAGCAAAAAATAGAGTTGGAACATACCTATCATACAGGGATGAGAGAGAGAGACAGAGAATGAGAGAGAGACAGAGAATGAGAGAGAGACAGAGAATGAGAGAGAGACAGAGAATGAGAGAGAGACAGAGAGAGGGACATAGGGAGAGAGAGACACAGAGAGAGAGAGAGACAGACAGAGAGAGAGAGACAAAAGTAATGTACTGTATAACCATTATACCGTACCCCCTAGTATTCGTGTAATCATTGTCCCACACCCCCTATTACTCACGCTTTGGCAATACTGAAATGTTCTTTTGACAGAGACACACAGAGAGAAACAGAGACACAGAGAGAGACAGAGACACAGAGAGAGAGACAGAGACACACAGAGAGAGACAGAGACACAGAGAGAGAGAGAGAGAGACACGGGCCTATTTAGTAAGCGTCGATAAGGCTGCGTCTATAGTATTTCAGACGGAGGGAAGGCACACACGCTGCAATACACTTGCTGAAGCCTGAGCTTTTTTATGGCTTTGCAGGGTATGCAGCGGGTGCGATTGGGGGCGTGGCAATAAATATTTGTAGGCGTGGCAATAACGTTCCGGCGCGGACGTCACTTCCCTACCTCACATCCCGATCCACCGGCATTTTTTCAGATGCAGCATCTGAAGCACTGTGCAGACAAGAAGAAAAATGCACACAATGCGCACCAGAGATTAAAATATAGTAAATTATTTATTAATAAAAACAAGAAATAACCGAGGGGGATCCAACCCCACCTCAGTACTTTCTTCTCGTTGCTATTGCCACACTATACGTCCTGACGCCGGAAGGGAAGTTGGTACGCGACCAAGACGAGACACCGGATTTACAGTGGAACCACAACATACCACAGATGGCTGGAGGACCACACTGCGAGGGGCGCAGCATATCGAGTTTCCCGGTCATCGTCCAAAGTCTGGAGCTGCGGATTGACCACCGGATTACCACGGAGCACGAGCCTGTCTCACACAATGCTTTTACCAAACGGGCGTTTGTGAGTTTGCTATTTTTATCTTGTCCAGGAAATGACATTGTTAAACCGAATTTACACATGGAGCGGGCGCTTTCTCTTCTTTTTTTTGTTTAGATATCTATCGAGGAGGTGGTTGTTTCCCTGAAGAGAGCTGCCAGGGCTCCAGAGGACGCCCGAATTGGATCCTTTTATGATTCAGTTATAACATAGCTATTAGAGCTAGGTTTCTGGACTTTTATTGTGTTTAGGCATAGTGTTTATTATTATTTTATTACAGCTACTTTTTAGTAATTGCACTGTTATTAATTCTGACCACTAAATCTCACTGCCATTATAATCTCTCTCTAGCCACAACCAAATTGCTATATCAGCTATATTATTTATTGGTTATACCAGGGGAGCACAAACTTTTGCAGCTCTCCCCCCTGCCTTCTCTCTGCAGGTGCTCGCGCCCCCCCCCCCCTTACCTTGATGTGGCGTCACGTGACCTGCAGCGGCATTTGACGAGGGTGACGTCACATGACCCCGCGGCATAATTTAACATACTGTGCTATATGTATGCACACACAGCTGTCTCTTACACATACAAATACTGTTTTTACATCCCTATACATCAATAGGGACCACAAAGTATCCACACACACTTTTAGTTGTGCTACAAACTCTCACATTTCCACACCCACCCACACCATTTATATCCACTCCCACTCCACACACACCTTTTGTAAAGCACTGTATATACTGTGGGCTCTCCATTCATTTTCATTCACACTGATACACATACACACTCTTTCATCACTTGCTTTCAGGAACCTTTTGACACCTCTAGGCATAAAACACATCCACACCGGGGGAAGGACCAGCACAGATAACATTCCAAGAGACACTGTTTTTAAGTACACTGGCGACACAGTTTATTACACTGCGGCCAGATCCGCAAGCCGGGAGATTTCCCGGCTTGCTAGTGGCCGCCCCTCGGCGTGCCGCGCGTCATAGACGCGCGGTCACGCGTCTTCGGGAGCGTGCGCCCCCTGCACGCGCGTCCAGGGGCTCCCCGAGGGAGCCCTGGTGTCCCGCGATCGCGGGACAGCGGCAGGGGGTTCCGGGGGACCCGGCGGACCCGGCAGCGGTAGGGAGAGCGCCCCGATCGGAGGGCGCTCTTCCGCTGCTTCGGCGCGCGCCCGTCACTCTCGGGCGCGTGCCAGGCTACTGCTGCGGCACAGAACGGGCAAATGCTCGAATAAACTGTGCCGCAGCAGTATACCTTTTGCTTGCTTCATTCATTGTAACATCGCCGGAAGAAGAGATCAGTGTATCTCGAAAGCTCGCACAAATAAAAGCATTTCGTTAGCCACAGAACGGTATCATCTATTTATTTTTTGATTATTGAAGCTCGGCTAACACGGTACTGATACCTCTATATATATATATTGCGCGCGCACACACACATATAACGTTTTATCCAACTTTTTCATTTATCATTTGTAGAGAAAATGAACAATGCCGCCAGAAGTGCTATTTTTCAAAATGTAACATCTCTACTAATTAGTGTAAAATGATACTTCATATAAAGCAGGTTATGGGACCCAGTATAAAATGACCTTCATGTTTCTTATCACATCCCAGTATATGGATACTTTCTATTATCACAAGCTGCTAACATGTGACAGGGCTCAGAGTCTGAGCCCAGAATGTGACATACAGAACATTCTCATTCTAAATTTCAAAAAATATTGTGTTGATTTCTGACCTGACTGCCGTGGTTACAGCTCAACCACTCTGTTCTACTGTATGTCACCACTTTCTGCCACAACCAGCTGACGGTGGATCTGCAAGGCGTTCAACGCTCTTTGGCATCACATCTGTGGCTTGGTTGACGTATCATTTCTCCAGCTTTTTATTGTATTGTTTTTAAATAGATTATATTTATTTAGTTGAATAGATATTTATTTAGTTTAATAGATTATATTTCTAAGTTTAATAAGTTATATTTCTTAGTTTAATAAGTTATATTTCTTAGTTTAATAAATTATATTTCTTAGTTTAATAAGTTATATTTCTTAGTTTAATAAATTATATTTCTTAGTTTAATAAGTTATATTTCTTAGTTTAATAAATTATATTTCTTAGTTTAATAAGTTATATTTCTTAGTTAATAGATTATATTTGTTAGCACAGTAGAATATATTTACTAGTATTTAAGTCTCCCCCTCAGTGCCCCATTAGGACCCGTGCGCATATTTCACATCTTTTCGGAGTAGCTTATTTTTTAGACCCTCGGAGCCGAAACCTAAAGGGGTCAGCTAAGAAAGTTCGGATCAAGAGGAGCCGCACAGCTTAAAGACAGAACATTTCCAAGGGAGATGGAGACAATTTGGGTAAGATCTGATTAAAGGATAACCTTTGAGGAAGGAAAGGGTGATGGGGGAGTCTAAGAGGGGGGTGAGAGAGCAAGGTGGTGTGTCAGATTGGGGCAGAGCAAGAGAACGCAAAAATGATGGGGATTTGCTGCACACCAAAAAAAAACAATAAGTAGTGATACTTTTACCGGTGCCCCTTAGTCTCAGGGAAGACCGGCATTTCGTCCAATGGATACAATATGATTGATGGGAAAGGGCACACGGATTTGAATAAAAAAAGATAATTTATTGTGCCACAGACTACAATGTTTCGGCTGCTGGCCTTTCTTTGCTGGATTTAGTGGGTTTAGCCACTTTACCTGAGAAAGACCAGCAGGCCGAAATGTTGTTGTCTATGGCAGTGCAAGAGAAAACAGGTTGGGGTGGGTGGGTTCTCGCAAAGTCGCCGACCCATGGGTGAGTGTCCCCGGTGGAAACTAGTCCTGGACCCCGGGAAAGCTGTCTGTGGCCCATACAAGCTGAGTAACATGTAGAAAGGACACATGTATGTTCAGAATGAGTTAGCATGGTATTTTGAGAGGCACCATAGCAGGTCAGTGCAAGTCAGTGCAGAGCACTGCAAGGTCAGTCAATATGAGGAAGGGTCCGATGGAGGAGTTGGAGGGTCCCAGAATATCTCTTAAAGCAGGGGTGTGCAAATCGAGGGGCACGACATTTTCTTGGGAGGAGGGGCTCGGCGCTTACAGAGGCCCCTCGCTCTGACCCACAGCATTTAAATTAAATGCCGGAGATCGCGCGCAAGGCCTCTGTAAGTTCCCTTTTCTTGTCTCCGGCGGCTTCTGGCGACAGCAACGTGGCGTCACATGATGTGGCATTGCCATAGCAACGTGATATCACATGACGTCGTTACATCAGAACGTCGGAGACAAGGTGGGGAAGGTGGAGGGGGGAGCAGGGGAAAAATGTTGCGCAACCCTGTCTTAAAGCATTGTCTTGCATACAGATCAGAGGCCAAGAATGGATATGGATATCCGATGTGAAGCCGGAAATAAGACAGAAAAGACCGTTTCGGGGGAAGAAGGTGAGTGATGAAATAGCCGTCACTGTGTACAGTAACTCTTCCAATTACCTGCAACTTCATGCAGAGAAATAGCAACGCTTGTTTTTTTTTTTTCAACTTCAAATTTCTTTATTGGGGTTACAAATTTTGACAGTATATCATTGTAATACAATTCCCCAACAGATTTTCTTTTTTATCACAATCATATGGTTATTAAATTTTCTTTAGTATGAGACAGAGACAAAACATAAAGGACATACAAGACAAACCGGACACCGGACAAGGGAGGAGGGGGGGAGGGAGGGGGTGAAGGGGGGGGGAGTTGGGGTCTTCTCAAGGTGTTTCTGCCGCCGTGAAGTCATTTTTCATCTTCTTTTCCTTGTAGATAATTCTTTTTTTCTTTCTTTTTTTTTATTTTTTATATTGCTTCCAACTCTAGTTTACCGCCTTAACTCTGTAGAGTTGGCTCATTGGGTTGCTACCCAGGGGGCTGTCATCTACCTGTTCGTCACTATGTGTCGACTGGTCTCTGACCTCCAGAGGAGAACGCGTTCGCAACTATTATAGCAGGATTGCGGTGGCGTCCACCCCAGGGATGTCTGTCTGTGCTAGCCATGGTGACCAGACTTTTAGGAAGTTTGTGCCGGTGTCATTAACTGAACTCGTTAATTGTTCCATCCGGCAAAAATGCCAAATTCGATTTCGAATCTTGGGGATAACTGGGATTACTGGCTGCTTCCAAAGTGCTGCGATCTCGCATCTAGTGGCTATTGCGAAATGCGCGATTAATTTGTGCGTCGCATTTGGCATACCCTGGATCCGCCTGCCCAACAGAAACAACCACGGGTCCAGGGGGATCTCCCAACCGAGAATCCGCTGTAACCAATCTCTAATCTGTTCCCAAATCGGGACCACTTTTGTGCAAGACCACAGCATGTGTTGCAGGTCGGCCGCTTCCCCGCACCATTTCGGGCAGAGCGGGGAGTAGCCCTTAACTTCCCTGAAGAAGTAGTTAATTCTACGAAACTAGTTGGATGTAACATTCTATTGCCTTATATCTGCTTACATTGGCCTTTGTCTATGTGTTGGCCTGTCCTGTTTTTATTTCATCCTGTGTGCTGTTTTGGACACTTGTGAGAGACTCTGTAAGACTGTTCAAACTTCCCTATTGAATCCACCACTGCTGTGAAGACAGCAGCAAGCTGCGTTTTAACCTCTCTGCAGAGGATACACCTGCCAAGGTACAGGAGCAGCTTCATATCGGCTAGGAAGCAGGAGCGATTTCACCGAGCCCCAGTACCAGCTGCTGAACCTGGCTGCATGAAGGGAAATCCCCTTGGGAGTGAAAAGACTGACGTCCTGCCCCAGAATCAACTGAGCTGCAGCAGCAGAGGGAAGCAAGCACCTGAATCTACAGCTAACAGCCGAGTGGTAAACAGTGTGATACACACTACATGCCTTTTACCAACCTTTTTTATGTACGCAGATATATTACCCCCTTTTTAATTCTATAATATATTGTTGAATTTGCTTCACTATTTGGCGTTGTGCGCTGTTTTCTTCTGTTTCCCTTCTCTTAGTGTGTGTGGGGTGCTGAGCCACCCCTGCGTTTACAGCTGCAGACGCCATTATCCCCAACACGGTTATGTGGCACTTATTATTTAATGTTTAACTATCTCACTGTGGGAGTTGTGGTTTAATTTTTTATAAAAATTTTTTTTATCACTAAATTGATGGTATAGTCACTGCACTGTATATATTTATACATTTAAACTTTATAGGTAGTTAGGTAGTAGCGCACAGTTTTGTTTTTTGTGTATACCCTGGATCCGCCTGCCCAACAGAAACAACCACGGGTCCAGGGGGATCTCCCAACCGAGAATCCGCTGTAACCAATCTCTAATCTGTTCCCAAATCGGGACCACTTTTGTGCAAGACCACAGCATGTGTTGCAGGTCGGCCGCTTCCCCGCACCATTTCGGGCAGAGCGGGGAGTAGCCCTTAACAAATTTAGCTAGTCTAGTTGGGGTGTAGTAGCACCGCATCAGGACCTTATACGCGTTCTCCTTTAGTGTTGTACAGATGGAGCTTTTAGCTGCTGCTTGTGTAATCTGCTCCCATTCCTCGTCCTCTAATGTCTCCCCTAAGTCTGTCTCCCACTGTCGGATGTAGTGCAGCCGGGTCTCGCCTGTCGTTTTCGGGCAGACCACTTCCCCGTACATCCTAGATGTGAGTCCCCTTGTGTCCGTGTCTCTGGAACACAGCTGCTCAAAATTAGTACGTTTTGGTCTAATTGTAGTTTTGTTATAGAAATCCCTGATCTGGAGGTACCTAAAAAATTCTGTATTTGGGATATTTTTTGCAGATTTGATTTGTTCAAATGATTGTATATGTACAGTATCCTGTCCCTCAGATCATTAAGTCGGGTAATGCCCGCTTGTGTCCAATACTTCATGTTTTTACTATCCAGGCCCGGAGCGAAATCTGGGTTGCCGATGATTGGCGTTGTGGCGAGTGATGCCTTTGTGGTTAATTTACAACTAAATTTGGTGGCCTCCCACATCCGAATAGAATTGGCAATGGTCTGTAGCGGCGTGCCGATCTGACGTGCCCTTCCCTTGGGCAACCAGATCAGCGTTTGGATATCAATTGGTGCACAACACTTTTTCTCCAACTCTACCCATCTCCTAAGGCTTGGGTCTGTGTGCCATTGAAGAATTTGGGCCAATTGAGCCGCTTTGTAGTAAGCGAACAAACAAGGTACCGCTAGCCCTCCTCTGGTTGTGGGTCTCGTCAAAATACCCTTAGCAATTCTTGGGTTTTTCTTATTCCAAATGAATTTCATTATTGCTGACTGAAGAGAGAGGATGTCAGAGTGGACCAATGGTATAGGTAGGCTCTGGAAAAGATATAACATCCTTGGGAGGAGATTCATCTTCACGCAGTGTATCCTTCCAATCCATGAAATGCCCCCTTTTGCCCATAGTCTAAGATCCTCTCTCAGCGTCTTTATTAACCTGGGAAAGTTTGCTTTATATAGGTTTTTATAGTCCCTTGTAAGATATACCCCTAAATATTTGATAGCGGAGGGTTGCCATTTGAAATTAAAGTTAAGATCAATCAGTTTTTCGACTTCTTTGGGGAGATTTATATTGAGGGCTTCTGATTTAGACTGATTAATCTTAAAGCCAGAGATATGGTTAAATTTGTTCAGGATTTCGAAAACATTAGGAAGGGACGTCAGCGGTTTAGATAATGTTAAGATAACATCATCTGCATACAGGGCGGCCTTATACTCTTGCTCATCAACTGAGATTCCCGTAATGTCGGGGCTATTCCGTATGTGCGCTGCCAAGGGCTCCACGCATAGAGCGAACAGCAGCGGCGAAAGTGGGCAACCCTGTCTCGTTCCACTTTTTATGTGGAATTGCTCAGAGGGAAAACCCTGGTGTCTCACCTGCGCCGTAGGGTTCCTATACAGCGCCATGATGGCCCGCAGGAGGCGTACCCCAAAGCCAAACGCCCCCAGTGTTTCCGATAAGTAGGGCCAGTCTATTCTATCGAAGGCTTTCTCTGCGTCCAGACTCAACACCATAGAATGTATATTTTTTTTTGGGGCCAGATCAATCAGGTTTATGATTCTTCTGGTGTTGTCTGCCGCTTGCCTTCCTCCGATAAATCCTACTTGATCCGTGTGGATTAACCTGGGAAGGACACTACCCACCCTGTTCGCTATAAGTTTAGAGTAGATTTTGATATCCGAATTGATCAGTGAAATGGGCCGGTAGCTCTTACAGTCTGCCGGGTCCCTTCCAGGTTTGTGGATCACCGAGATGGACGCCTGGAGCATCTGCGCCGGAAAGGAGGCCCCCTCCAGTACACCATTAAACAATTTTAGCATATGTGGGGCTAGAATTTTAATATATTTCTTATAATACAGGTTAGAGAAGCCATCGGGCCCCGGCGCTTTGGCCGGTTTTAATGCTTTGATGACTTCCTTGAGTTCTTCCAGGGTAAAGTCCGCCTGCAGTGCCTCCCGTTCTGCCCTTGCTAAGGTTGGTAATTTTGCCTCTTTCAAGAAGGTAGTCAACAGGTCACCTGTTTTAGTGTTATGAGTGACCTTATCTCCATTATAGAGTTTTTCATAGTAGACTTTGAATTGCTCTACTATTTTCCCAGGTATGGAGGTAAGGTCTCCCTTTTGGTTCCGAATTGCGTGAATAGAGTTATTTTGAAGCTTCTTTTTTAGCTTATTGGCAAGTAGTGTATCAGGTTTGTTCGCCTTTTCATAGAATTTCCGGTTAGACCAAGCCATTTCCTTCTCAGCCTGGGAGGTAAGGAGGAGGTTGAGTTTAATCTTGGTGTCTAGCAGTTGTTTGAGTATATGAGCCTGTTTATTAGATTTGTGCAGTGTAGAGAGTTCCGCTATTTGGATTTCTAAGGCCTTAGTTTTTTTCTCTCTTTCCCTTTTCCGTTTGGCTGCCAGATTCATCAATGTCCCCCTGAGAGTCGCCTTATGAGCTTCCCATAATGTGGCTTGTGATGCCACACTTCCCTCATTCTCCTCAAAATATTCCTGAATTCTAGCACCTACTTCTCTTCCGAGATCCGGGATCTTTAATAGGATCTCATTTAGTTTCCAGTTCGCTCTAGGCCTGTCCAGTGGGATTAATGTGCACCGCAGCTCTATTGGTGCATGGTCGGACCATGAAATATCATGTATCTCTGTGCGAGAGACCCCAGGGACCATACCATTAGACACGAGGAAGTAGTCTATCCGACTGTATGTGTTATGTGGGTGAGAGTAGAAAGTATACTCTCGTTCTCCTTGATGCAGTTCTCTCCATATTTCAATCAGTTGACAATTTGCTATACCTTTTGTTAGAGTTAATACGTCCTGTCTGTGTTGTTTGTTAGTGGTCGTGAATCGGTCTAGACTAGGGTTAAGGGCTCTGTTCCAGTCTCCTGCCATTATGATATTGCCATTTGCAACTTTACTCAGTTTATTAAAGAAGCCATTGAAAAAGGGTGTGGCATTATCATTTGGGGCGTATACAGTAGCAAGTGTTATTGGGGACTCTCTAATGAAACCTGTGATGATTAGATACCTCCCATCCTTGTCGCTATATGTTTTGTCATGTCTATATGGGATATGATTATGAATTAGGATGGCGACCCCTCTTTTTTTAACTTGATCTGATGCTAGAAAGTGGGTTCGGAAGTCTTTATCGAAATACTTGGGGAAGTTAGTTTGGGAGAAATGGGTTTCTTGTAAGAAGAGTACTTCTGCCCCCTTACGCCTGTAGTCTCTAAATGCGACCCGTCTTTTAGCCGGGCTATTCAGGCCCTTAACATTATGGGATATTAATACTATATCCTTACTCATTAGTAGAGATGTGCTGATCCATCTGTCGTAGCTGTTCTACGCCTGTACGATCGAGTCCTCTTTTGTGATTCCGGCGAACTCCGACCACCTTTCTCTTGTTGGCCCCATCTGTAGGAACAAAGGTAGGGGGACACACACAGGGGGACATGGGGGTGGACATGTACACAACACCACAAGAAAACACGGCAACAATCAAAACAAATAAACTTTCTCGGCGTTCTCTTTCCTCACTCCTTCCGCCGAGATTTCCTCCTTTGGGTTTGTAGTCCAAAGTTCGAATGTTCGGACTCAAGGCAGGGTGTTTACCTCCTTTCCCCGAACATCCAACCCAAAGGGTAGCACTAGTGTCCATAGGGAATTTTTCCCTATTTACCAGCGCCAGGCCCATGCAGACTTCAGGGCAGGCTACCTCCCACCTCTCCCGCCTCTCAGTCCCTCATAATCGCTAAACTTCTCACCCACTGAACTCAGGGTAAACCAACCAAATCCCCTTAAACCTGGATCCCTTATTACTATAGCGCTGACATTGTCGTGTTTTCAGTCTTTAGTTTTCTGCTGCGGTACTCACTGACCTCAATTTTTCTTTATTTTGTTTCCCCTTACCCTGCACAGCTCTGCTTATTATCTGTTTTTGCGCGGGCTATTGCTCAAATCCGCTTCCCGGGTTCAAGTCTTCTATCTTCTTTCCTACTGCCTATCCTCTCATCCTCAAGCTATCTCCTACCTTCACTATTTTCCTTGTTTCTTTCACCTCTCTATCTACTTCCCCCTCTCTGTCTTACCGCTTTCTACTCCCCATCTGCCATAGATACCCTCCTAGTGTGTTATCCCTCTTTTCACATTTGCATTGGCTCCCTGTTCTTTCCCCTATCTTTAATGCTTCCCTTGCCACCTTCTATTCCTTCTTAATCACCTTCTGTTCCTCCTTTCCTCACTCGCTCTCCCGCTCCCCTCTTTCTATCTCACTGTCCTCTTCCTTCTATCTTTCTATATTCACCTGCTAGGACTGTCTTCCCTGCTATCACTATGCTGCCTTTAGTACTTGCTTTCTTTCCCGTTTAAATGATAGTCGTCCTACCTGCTGTTCCTTCTTCCCCCCTCTATGTGGGCCTATAGCCTTCTCTACCTTCCTCTGCTTTTTTCCCCGCTCTTCGCGCTGCCTACTCTACCTTCTGGGTCTCATTTGGGACTATATCGGCGTCTACCACTGTCATTCGCGCTTGTTTGTTTAAATTTTCGCTATGGCTGTCTATTTTATGCCTGTGCGGGGAGGTGGCTCGTTCAGGCCCTCTCTCGCTGCCTCTTGGGGCCTTCCGTCGTGCTGCCACCTTCAAGATGGCGTCCCTCTCACCGGATCTTTCTCTTGTTTGGTGACGTCCTTCCGGTCCGACGCCATTTTGGATTGAACTTGCGCCTCTGGCGGCTGTGTGTGAGCGCGCTCCTGATTCCCGCCTGATGCTGCCTTCCGGCTCCTGCGTCTCACCCTGGCTCCCGCTGCCTCGTGTATCGCCGCCATCTTCCTTATAGGGGGACCATCTTGTTCTTCCTGTCGATGCCACCGGGATCTTCAACGTTGCCCTCGCGAGCTGCCCAAGGTAAGTGGGATTATTATAATTGTCCATTTTTCAGCATTCATCCTCCAGTCCGAGTACTGCGCCGTGGGAACAATTTCAGGCACAAGCAGTAGGATTTGGTGATTATTTGTTAACTTGTTAACTGGAACCAAACAACATTAGAACGAACAAATAGCTATTTTTCGCCATATTTAGGCTTTATCCTGATGTGCCCGGGGGGACCTTTGGGCCTGGGACCAGATAGGGTCTAGTGTAGGGCTCTCCGGGGCCGCCCTTTCGGGGGCCTCTCCTAGGCCCAATTTATGTAAGAAGGCAGGTCCTTCTGCCAAATCCTTTATGATGAAGGATCTGCCACCTCTTGCCACTAGCAGGCCGAAGGGGAAGGTCCAGCGGTACCTGACACCCTTCTCCCGCAGGATTTTGGTTATTGGTAGCAGGTTTCGGTGGCGGGCAAGGGTCTCCGGGGATAAGTCTTGGAATATCGAGAGCCTGACCCCCTCATATTCCACAACTGGAAGGGGTCTTGTGATGCTGATAACTCTCTCTTTCGTTTTATAATAGTGTAGGCGGATCACTATATCTCTTGGTGGCTCATTTTGTAGGGGCTTAGCCCGCAGAGCCCTATGACATCTGTCCATAGCCAGTGCTTCTTTGGGGGTCTCAGGGAGCAGCATTTCTAGCCAAAGTCCAATGTATTCTTCACAGTCCAGTACGCTCTCCGGTACCCCCCTGATTCTCAGATTGTTCCGCCTGTCGCGGTTTTCTGCATCTTCTTGTCGCCCTCTCAAGTCATTTATCTGCTCCTGTAGATCCATGGATTTTTTATCCTGTCTTTTGATAGCGCGGATAAACTGGTCTACCTTCGTTTCTAGGACCCCTGTTCTTTCTCCCAGTCCAGCTACTTCCCTCTTTAACTCTTTCATTTCGGCCTGAAAGAATGCTTTGAGGTCGGTGCATAGCCTTGTTATGTCGCATTGCTTTGCTCCTGGAGGGTGAATTCATCCTCCTCTCCGTCAGGTTCAGTTTCTGAGCCGGCATTCAAAATCGGCGCCATTTCTGAGCTCGCACCGCGCGACCCTGCAGGTCCGAAATATTCTGTCATCCCCCGTTTTTTTCCAGGTTTGGGGGTTTTGCGGGACATCCTGACTGGTTGTGCTGTATGGGGCTTTGTTTTTGCGTCGTTTGGTTTCTGTTTTTGTGGGTTTTATGGAACTTTATAGGGAGCGAGGCAGGGAGCTACTAGGTTAGGCTGCCATACTCCTAGCCGTCGCGCATGCGCCTCGGAGCAACGCTTGTTTTTAACGTGCTAAGTGCCTAATGGGGAATTCAACTGCTGAGAGGTTAAGGGAGTTACTAACCCAAACTCAGCGACGTTTCTGTGTCTCTGTGATAACTCCCCCAGGACATGCCTGAAAACCAGAGGTAACTCAATGTATTTTTGATAAATATAAACATGACCTTCTGGGGTGGGGTATATAATGGGTACTGGGCCTGGTGAGGTGGGTATAATGGGTACTGGGCCTGGTGAGGTGGGTATAACGAGTACTGGGCCTGGGGAGGGGCGTATAACAGGATACTGGGCCTGGGGAGGTGGGTATAACGGGTATTTGCCCTGTGGAGGGCGGTATAACGTGGTATTGGGGATGGGGTATAAGTGGCACAGGAGCTCTTGCGATACAGAGTATCACTGTCCCTGTTTACAAACACTTCATGTCTCCTGCAGATCAGGACACGCACGAAGGTGGTGCCCTTTGTGCCACCAGACGACGAGGCGGGCTACGAGGCGGACGACGAGGCATACTACAAAGCGGGCGTCAAGTGGAACAATGAGGTGGGCTACAAGGCGGCCGATGACGCAGACGTGGTGTACGATGACCAAGGAGCATACGACAGGTGTGGCCGGATCTGCTGCTTCACCTTTTTTAGGCGGAGGAGAAGACCCCGGGAGCAGGTAGGAGAATACGAGAGGTGCGGACAGATCTGCTGCTTCACCTTTTTTAGGCGGAGAAGAAGCCAGGAGCAGGTAGCAGAGGAGCCAGGGCGTAGATACAGGGGTTTTCTAGGGGCCCTGAGAAGTTGGTTTGACCTCAAGAGAGGCAGATAAGATCAGGAAGGCTGCGGGAGGGGCAGGTACTAGAAGGAGATAGGGATATTGGGCGTGAGAGGGAGAGAGAGAACAAGGAGCAGGGCCGGAGCACGGGTTTCATGCGCCCGAGGCGAAACTTAAAATTTGTGCCCCAGTTGTATAAAAAATAATAAGATAAATAAAATAATAAAATAAACAGTGGCGTAGCTATCGGGGCTGCAGTGCCACCCCAGCGCGACGCAAAATAAAAATAAAAGGGCGCCAAAATACTGGATAAAAAAAAGAATAATAATTTAAAAAAAAAGATAAATAAATAAAATAATAAGAGGAAAAAATAATAATGATTATTAATGCGCCCCTAGGACCTCTAATGGACGGCCGGCCCTGCGAGGTATGCGGGAGGAAAAGGGGTGAATGGGATAGATACTGCTGCGGCCGAGTTTATTTGAGCATTTGCCCGGTCTCGGCCGCAGCAGTAACCAGGCGCGCGCCGGGATGTGCCTGGTGCGCGCCGAAGCCGCGGAGGAGCGCCCTCCGATCGGGGCTCTCTCTCTCCTGCTGCCGGGTCCGCCGGGTCCCCAGGAACCCCCTGCCGCCATCCCCCACATCGCAGGACACCAGGGCTCCCTCGGGGAGCCCTGGACGCGCGTGCAGGGGGTGCAGGCACCCGATGACGCGTGACCGCGCGTCGATGACGAGCGGCACGCCGAGGGAGTGCGGCTAGCATGCCGGGGCATCCCCAGGCTTGCGGAGCTAGCCGCACTCAAATAAAATGTGCCGCCTCTGTATGCAGGGGGATGGGGGAGCAGGTGAGTTATACACAGGGGCACAAGGGCCCCGTCACCCGCATCTCTATATACTGTACTGAGTGTGCCCCTGTGTATATCAACGCTGATCTGTGCTGCTCCATCTGATCTCACTGCGCAGTGATCCAGGGACCATCCGATCGCCATTTAATGGGGTCAGGAAGGAATTTTTTTCCCCCATTGCACAGCAGGGGTTATGTTTCGCCTTCCTCTGGATCACAGCAACAAACTGCCCTTTGTGCATGAATTATCAGTGAGATCTTTATACACCCTGCATTGGTCTTCACACCTTTGCTGCCAGAGGGGCCTGCAGTGCATTGCTCTGCGTGTTATTATATCGCTCTGCAATGTGCTGCAGGCCCCTCCCAGCAGAGAGATTCATTATTTCAATAAAATACTCTCTTTAATCAAACCTATGTGTAGTGTCTTTTCTATCCGTTGTATCTATTGCTAACAGCTCAGTGATTCTTCCCCAGGACGCTGCACTAGTGTCACGCTGCCAAGCCCAGGTGTGAAGAAGGTTTATAGGGTCACATATACACTTCTGCCAAAACACAAGTGCAAGATCTGTCATATCTTTTATTACACAAAACGGTATCTAAAAAGGTAAAAATAACATACATGGGATTCTGCTACAAATATCTCTCTAATTACAAACCAATTAGCAAATCATTCAGATTAGAGTCGAGCGAAAAGAAAGGGTTAAGTATCTCATGTACAGTATATGCAGTGTAGGCTGTTCTGCAGCATTACATGCAGGGGACAACGTTTAGGGGATATAAGTAATGCTGATCTCAGAGCTGACCGGCTGACCTGCTCTACCGGCTGACCGGCTGACCTGCTCTACCGGCTGACCTGCTCTACCGGCTGACCTGCTCTACTGGCTGACCTGCTCTACCGGCTGACCTGCTCTACTGGCTGACCGGCTGACCTGCTCTACTGGCTGACCGGCTTCTCTTCTTTCAGCTAAATGACCTGAATTGTGGCCCCTGTATCTCCCAATTAAACGTTTTATTGGCATATTCTTGTTTGACTCGTTCTATACAGACATTTTCTATATATTCATTGTGGGATTTGATAACATCTGTAAAATCTCTCAGAATATCACATTCTGTACGTTTGTGCTGAAGATTTTTCCATTCTCAATTTACTTAATATTAGTTTTTTGCATCAATTATTTATATCGATTCCAAAATACCTTTATACAGAATGCTGTGCCCCTTAGCCCACAAATGCTGCTTCATTAAAGCCCAGGGGTGGCACTTTGTGCATTCTCAAACTTTTAGGCAACATCCCTAATTTCCAAAAGTGGGATTAAATCTGTGCATATTTAAATGGTTAATTTTCTTACTCAGACTACTAAATCCCTCCCCAAATATATCCCTTTCATATAAAAGTGTGTGCGCTTCTCCTTCCGCCTAACTGGCACGTCGTCCTTACGGGCGCCACTCCATGTAACTCCACGCTGCCCTCCAGTGGCAAAAGAAATAAGATACATTTACTATACTCGTCTGGCAGCTGCTCCCGTATAAGGTGGGTAACTCTGTATTAGGGGTCCTGGTAGAGTATATTTTATACTTATGTCGGATAGATGAGGAATTAATATTCCTAACGGGTTATTGTGAGAGGCCTTAGATCTTATCCTATATGCACGCAGCCCTCGCCTCTCTGACCTTGAACACATACTTCAATCTGATTTTTTGAGACTTGAAACTGGATTTCTTAAAACAAACTGATTTTAAACACTGACAAGACTGTAACAATGGTATTTGGGACCAGAGCTAAATTGCTAAAGCTGCCAATGACAGAGCTTCAGATAAAAACCAGCTCTAATACCATCCTAGCCCCTGTTACTGGTTTGAAATATCTGGGCATATAGTTCAACTCCCATTTAACATTTGGGTTGCACATTGATACCCTGACATCCAAATCCTATGCCAAACTAGGTGTACTTTACAGGAACAAATCCTCCCTAAGGCCCTCATGCAGTAATCGCCTACAGCGATTCAGTAAGCCCAGAGAAGCTGGCGATTAGAGCAAAAATAACCGGCTTTTTTTTGCCGGAAAATAAATAAAGAAATAAAATCGGCAGACGCGCGGTGATAAGCCACTTTTCGGCACTGATCGCCAGTTTTTCAAACACGCTCAATTCTATAAGCCCTGATCTTATTGCGGCTGATCGCCACTTTAAAATTGCTGTTTCTTCTCCAAATTGTCCAGCCACAAAAGTTGGCAAGAAGGTGGGGTGAAGCTGCGATGAAAATAAAATGCATGTGTCCCAGAGCTGATATCCATTAATATCAGCACCAGAGACCCCCGGCATGAATCCCATGCATAAAAAATGCATTTACAGGCAACTTCATTACCGCCAAGGCAATGAAGGGGTTATATACCCGTGCCAGGCTTATTGCGGGTAGCGGGGGTGGGTGAAGGTGGTATTTGGCCCTGGGTGGGTGTTTAGGCCTTGCCAGGGGGTTGCGGGATGACTTAACCTCTTCTTTAACTTAGCGGTTAATACCGCTAAGGTAATGAAGGGGTTAACCCCTCCCGCTACCCCCCCACCCGGTAGGCCTAAACACCCATCCTTGGGGCCAATACCCTGTTCACCCACCCCCGCTACCCACAATAAACAAAAATACACATAACAGCCCCACTGGCCACCTCCTAGGTCCCTAATAAACCATTACAATATTCATAAAACCATTATTTTGTTTACACCCAGGATTATTACATGGGATTAGGGCTATGTTATTCAGTGAGGGGTTGTATGTTTGTATTCGTAGGGACAGGCAAGGACGGAGCCAGATGGGGTTCTCCTGCCTCTGTCCTCCCTGTCTCCTGACCCGTCCTGTAGCCGGACAAAGAAGAAGAAGCAGCAGGCACACGGTCTTACTCAAAGGAGGTTTAATATGCCATAAAGTCCAACGTTTCGGCAGTCAAGGTGAAGGCTACAAACACAAGAAACAGTCACAATATATACCACCCCCCTGATACTCCCCCCTCCCCGCTCTGCCACATAACCAGGATGTTGACGCCCACCTGATGACGTCAGAGCTACCATATGGCGCCCCCTAGTGACGTCAGACGTCTAGGTCTAAATCCCTGGCAATACAGCATAGAGCTGTCTTGGAGGACTGCAGCCACAGCCACACCTCTCCCCAGACTGAACACTCCCCCATGATGACGTCAGCGTGACCCGGCAGTCAGGGGGGGATAAGGGTGCACCAATCAAGACTGTACTCACAGGGCTGGACAAAGATGTATCCGTCGCCATGGGATCAGTGTCAGAGCATGGAGGAGTGAGACACTCCTATAAATCACCCTGAAAGTGTAAATAAACCACACACCAAAATATTAATAAAGCATATGTGCACAAAACTAATACAGCAATATACTATTAAAAACATGTGACTATATACTGCTGATGACATCAGTATAATCCTGCAAAGTTACAGTGAAATGCCACATAAGAATATGCAGTACATCAGTATTTAGAATATACTAATGTGTATACCTAGGTCAGAAATGGGTACACACAACCAGGGGGGGGGAGGGGAAGGGAGGATGGGGAAGGGGGAGGGAGGGAGGGAAAGGGGGAGGGAGGGAGGGAAAGGGGGAGGGAGGGAGGGAAAGGGGGAGGGAGGGAGGGGAAGTAGGAGGGAGGGAGGGGAAAAAAAGAAGGGGAAAAAAAACACACAAAAAGGATAATCTTCCCAATTGGTAAATGCAGAGTCCATGGATGGTGCAAGATCAAATATGCCTGTAGAAAGACAAAAAATTACCTTCTATTAAGGAAGCATTTTAAATTCTGTTGCTCATTAAGACCCATACCGTTGCTGGTATTTAAAGCATGTATCCAGAATGCTTCACGTCTCAATAAGAAAGTCTCCCTATCTGGAGTGCCTTGTCTAGGTGCTACTGTCTCAATACCCATGATGCTTAAAGAGGCAACATTATGATTGTGTTCCACACAGTGTTGCACAAGAATAGAGGGATCTGTACCTTTTCGAATTACAATTTTATGTTCAATGAACCTTGTTTTTAACATTCTTATGGTCTTACCCACATAAAGAAGACCACATGGACACTTTATTACGTACACTACATATTCAGATCTACATGTGATTCTATTTTTGATTTTTATGATCTCCCGCTTTGGGGGTGACTGAATTGACTACCGGTAGTCAGACTGTTACAGACCGAGCAACTCATGCATCTAAAGTTACCCGGTCTGCCACCCTCCAGAAAATGAGGAGTTCTGTAGTTACCCTCATTATCTGCATGTATCAGGCTATCCGCCAGATTTCTCCCTCTTTTGAATGCCACCATTGGTGGTACACAGCAACTTTCAGATAATATATCATCATTTTGCAGAATATGCCAGTGTTTAAGAATGGTAGATTTAATAAAACCACCAGCTTGACTGTATATAGTGGTAAATACAAGCCCGTCCTCCTTCTAATTTTTGGTAGCACTTACCTCTTTATCCAGTGCCCGGTCTAACACAGCAGGAGGATATACGCAGGAAGATATCCCCTAGCCAGGAATTTACCACGTAGTTCTCCAATAGCTGGTTCAATATGATCCTTCCTGCTCGTGATTTTGCAGACCTGGACTTTCTGTGAAAAAGGTAATGCATCAATAAGAGAAGGAGGATGATGGCTATCTGCCCTTAAAATTGCATTTCTGTCTGTATCCTTTCTAAAAAGATCAGTATGTAACTCCCCATTAGTCTGTGTAATGAGGACATCTAAAAAAGAGAGTTGCTGTGTACTCCATGTATTAGTGAGGAGGACCGGTGAATGGAGACCATTAAGATACTCAAAAAAAGATAACAGCTGATCCTCCGTACCTGTCCAGATGAAAATCATCATCAATATATCTATAATAGCTTTTAATATGCACCAGAAAGTCTGATTTGTAGATGTACTGCTCTTCGAAATGTGTCATGTATATGTTGGCGTAAGCAGGGGCCATATTACTGCCCATTGCTGTCCCCTTAATCTGCAGGAAGAAATCACTCTCAAATCTAAAATAATTTTTATAGAGAATGAAATGTAAAATGAGCATAATGTATTCAATTGGAACAGTATCACTATAATGGCGAATGAGGGTGGCCTTGATTATCTCAAGACCTTCAACATGGGGGATTATTGTATAAAGGCTAGACACATCTAAACTAACCAGAATATGATTAGTCCCATCACCAGGTGAGTTTTTTTTAATTTGTCAAGGAAATCAAACCTGTCTTTTATGTATGAGTTGGCTGTCTGTGCTATAGGTTGTAGAAATGTGTCTACAAATTTTGCAAGGGGTTGATTTAATGAATTAATAGCAGCTATAATAGGCCGCCCCGGGGGATTGTTTAAATTCTTGTGTATTTTGGGCAAGGTATAGAAAATAGGGCATTTAGGATGCAACATAGTTAGAAACTCAGATTCAGGCTCTGTTATCCACCGGTTATTAACCCCCATTTGGATAATTTCCTTAATTTCTCTCGCATAGATAAAGGTAGGGTCCCTATCCAATTTAATGTAGCAGTTAATGTCACTCAGTTGTCTGATGGTTTCAGCCTTATAATCTGAGTAATTCTGCACTACTAGGGCACCCCCCTTGTCCGCACGCTTAATAATAATCTCATTATTATTAGTCAACATTTTTAATGCTTCCTTTTCCTGAACAGACATATTGTATGTAGCCCTATGTTTGTTTTTTTTGTACCTTGCAATGTCCCCCTTAACCAGTCGTATATATGTGCTGACTGATTGATTTTTAAATGGCGGGACAAAAGTGGATTTGAGCTTGCACATTTTGGTACCTTGATAAGAAGCCGAATTATCTGTCCCTTGCTGGTCAGTGGCCAAATTAAATGTCCCTTGTTGTTCATAGGAGGATTACCTGTCCCTGGTTGGATATTGGAATGCACCGATTCTGTAGACCTGTTAGAAAAAAATGATTTAAGGTTTAATACACGTTCAAATTTAAATAGGTCAACCTCCAATTCAAAATCATTAAACAATGTAGTAGGTACATATGAGGGCCCCCTAGCTAAGACAGACATTTCACATTGATTAAGAGTGTAATCAGACAGATTAACAACCAAGGTGTCCATACTCATTTCTGCTCCGTTGTACGTAGGGGATAGGGTGATCTTCCCTTTCCCCTGGCCCCCGCGTCTAATTTTCCTTTTCCTTTCTCCTTGTCCTTGGATTGGCCTAAAAAAGGGGCCGGACTTTGGCCTCTCTGACGTTCTGTTGAGGAATGGGCTTCAGAGTCACTGGTGTGGACTTCTTGGACTCCCTGGGGTGCTCTCCCTCTTTGGTTCTTGCGTTGTTTGGGGTCTTGCTTCAGCCACGGGTATACTCTTCCATCTTTATAGTCATTAACAACTTTTTTGAATTTCAACTTCTTAAAGTGAATAAGATCACTTTTAATTTTTTTCCAGCTTGGTCTTAAGACTATCCAATGATTGTACAACGTCCGTACCAGGGCTAGACTGTTCAATGAGGATTTCCACTTTAAGTATATCCTTCCTTGTGTGGCTAAGTTGTTCCCCCACCTCCTCAATAACCAAAATATTCAAGTCCAAAGAGGCCCTATTAAAGTTGCAGTTCAGTCTTTTTTTTTCAAATTTTTTTTTTTTACTTCAATAGTTTCATGTGTGCAATCTCTAATTACCTAAAGAACTGTATAGCTGCAGGTCAATTCGTTCTCCATGTATTGATAGGCGAAATTTGGTGACATAATTAGTGAAGGGATCTGTTTTTCTTCTGCTTCTGTCTCTCAGTGGAAGCTCATGAATATTCATGAGCACTCCTGCATTGACATGTGCTAGAGGGAGGGCAGGGCTGACAAAGGGGTGGGGAAGGACTTGTGACAGGACATGAAGGGGCAGTGCCTTAGCAAATGGCTGTTAAAATAGAATACAAGAAAATTGGTCTTTCAAAGTTGTTTTTTTAAAAACAGAAAATGCTAAAAGTTTTTTTTCTTACTACAGAACTGATTTATTAAAAAAACCACACATGCAGGATATTGACTGAACTGCAGCTTTAAAGCATTGTCCTGCATACAGATCAGAGGCGAAGAATGGATATGGATACCCGATGTGAAGCTGGAAATAAGACCGAGAACAATACCGAAAAGACCGTTTCGAGTGAAGAAGGTGAGTGATGAAATAGCCGTCACTGTGTAACTCTTCCAATTACCTGCAACTTCATGCAAAGAAATAGCAACGCTTGTTTTTAACGTGTTAGCGCCAAGGGGGAATTCAACTGCTGAGAGGTTAAGGGAGTTACTCACCCAAACTCAGCGACGCTTCTGTGTCTCTGTGATAACTCCCCCAGGACATGCCTGGAAACCAGAGGTAACTCAATGTATTTTTGATAAATAGAAACTTGACCTCGGAGACTGTGAGACCCCCTCTCCTTCCCCCCCTTCCCTTGGCTTCCCAAACCCCACCATAACCAATACATAAATAACCACAAACACGAGGTCTGGCGGCCGCTGCTTTTTAGTAAAACTTCAATTAACCTAATTAGTGCCAACCCCCTGCCAGAGTGCTCGCTCATTGGGTAAAGGCCAAAGGTACCTGATCCAATGGCCCGTAACTCCCCCCTAGCCGGGCCCCGCCTGTCTGGCGAGAATGGGCCCAGGAACGCACGTGTAAATGAGCCGCGCCCACTCGACACTCCCAGCCACCTTTTATTTTATTTCTGTTATTCATTTTCATTGTTTATTTATTCTTTTTTTTCTTTTAAACACGTACAACCAACATATTTACCAGTATTCACAATAAAGGGCAGGGTGGGCGGGACTCCCATGGCAGGGCGTAGACTGACCCCGCGCCTCTGTTTAATTCTAACCTCCCTGGCCCTTCCCCCGGCTGTGTCACGTCACTGCCAGAGGGGGGGGGGGGGTAAGGCCAGGGGGGAAGTTCAAGCTCGCTGAGGTGGGCTGAGCCGCGCTGAGCAGATGCACAAACCCCCTGCATCTGTCATCAGCGCGGCTATAGTTTCCCCCTCACGCTCATGCGTGCAGAGGCTCAGAAACTTTGCCGAGACAGGCAAGTTTCAAATTTGCCGCTCGGGGAAGCGAAGAATCGGTCACGTGACCGCTCCCATCCAATGGGAGCGGGGACTAGCCCCGCTTCCCGCTCCGCCCCTGACACGCCTCCGCTCTGCCTCTGCTCGGCCTCCACCCCGCCCCCAGAGCGCGCTCACTGCCTCGCCTGCAAGGACAGAAAAAAACATCATTTTCAGCAGGCGAGGCAGAGCAGGAGCGCGGCTCAGCGCGGCTGAACCCTAGAAACAAAAATAAGGAGGGACAGAGATAAATAAAAGAGATAAGATTAAAGGGGGAGAGAAAGACTGACAGGAGAGGGAAAGGAAAGGCAGAGAGTAGGGAGACTTCTCACCCAAGGTGATGAAACAGCTGTGACACATGGACACCTTCTCTGGGAAATCTTCCACTACCCATGTGACATTACACCTCCACCGTAGGGGGTCCTGCGTCTGGGGAGTGTGTGTAAAGGATCCTGGGGAGGGACGTATAACGGAGTTCTGGGGAGGGATATATAATGGGTACTGGGCCTGGTGAGGTGGGTATAACGGGTACTGGGCCTGGGGAGGGGTGTATAACAGGGTACTGGGCCTGGGGAGGGGTATATAACAGGGTACTGGGCCTTGGGAGGAGTGTATAACACGGTATTGGGCCTGGGGAGGGGTGTATAACTGGGTACTGGGCCTGGGGAGGGGTGTATAACAGGGTACTGGGCCTGGAGAGGGGTGTATAACAGGGTACTGGGCCTTGGGAGGGGTGTATAACAGGGTATTGGGCCTGGGGAGGGGTGTATAACTGGGTACTGGGCCTGGGGAGGTGGGTATAACGGGTATTTGCCCCGTGGAGGGCGGTATAACGTGGTATTGGGGAGGGGGTATAGGTGGCACAGGAGCTCTTGCGATACAGAGTATCACTGTCCCTGGTTACAAACACTTCATGTCTCCTGCAGGTCAGGACACGCACGAAGGTGGAGCCCTTCGTGCCACCAGACGACGAGGCGGGCTATGAGGCGGACGATGAGGCATACGACAAAGCGGGCGTCAAGTGGTACGAAGAGGTGGGCTACAAGGCGGCCGATGAGGCAGACGACGAAGCGGATGTCAAGTCTGGCGACGAGGTGGGCCATGGCGAAGGAGAATACGAGAGGTGTGGACAGATCTGCTGCTTCACCTTTTTTAGGCGGAGAAGAAGCCAGGAGCAGGTAGCAGAGGAGCCAGGGCGTAGATACAGGGGTTTTCTAGGGGCCCTGAGAAGTTGGTTTGACCGCAGGAGAGGCAGATAAGATCAGGAAGGCTGCGGGAGGGGCAGGTACTAGAGGGAGATAGGGATATTGGGGGTGAGAGGGTGAGAGAGAACAAGGAGCAGGGCCAGAGCACGGGTTTCATGCGCCCGAGGCGAAACTTAAAATTTGTGCCCCAGTTGTATAAAAAATAATAAGATAAATAAAATAATAAAATAAACAGTGGCGTAGCTATCGGGGCTGCAGGGGGTGCGACCGCACCCCAGCGCGACGCAAAATAAAAATAAAAGGGCGCCAAAATACTGGATAAAAAAAAGAATAATAATTTTAAAAAAAAGATAAATAAATAAAATAATAAGAGGAAAAATAATAATGATTATTAATGCGCCCCTAGGAGCTCTGCGCGCCATGCGACCGCCTAATGGACGGTCGGCCCTGCGAGGTATGCGGGAGGAAAAGAGGTGAATGGGATAGATATGCAGGAGGATGGGGGAGCAGGTGAGTTATACACAGGGGCACAAGGGCCCCGTCACCCGCATCTCTATATACTGAGTGTGCCCCTGTGTATAACAACGCTGATCTGTGCTGCTCCATCAGATCTCACTGCGCAGTGATCCAGGGACCACCCGATCACCATTTAATGGGGTCAGGAAGGAATTTTTTTCCCCCATTGCACAGCAGGGGTTATGTTTCGCCTTCCTCTGGATCACAGCAACAAAGTGCCCTTTGTGCATGAATTATCAGTGAGATCTTTATACACCCTGCATTGGTCTTCACCCCTTTGCTGCCGAAGGGGCCTGCAATGCATTGCTCTGCGTGTTATATCGCTCTGCAATGTGCTGCAGGCCCCTCCCAGCAAAGAGATTAATTATTTCAATAAAATACTCTCTTTAATCAAACCTATGTGTAGTGTCTTTTCTATCCGTTGTATCTATTGCTAACAGCTCAGTGATTCTTCCCCAGGACGCTGCACTAGTGTCACGCTGCCAAGCCCAGGTGTGAAGAAGGTTTATAGGGTCACATATACACTTCTGCCAAAACACAAGTGCAAGATCTGTCATATCTTTTATTACACAAAACGGTATCTAGAAAGGTAAAAATAACATACATGGGATTCTGCTAAAAATATCTCTTTAATTACAAACCAATTTGCAAATCATTCAGATTAGAGTCGAGCGAAAGAAAGGGTTAAGTATCTCATGTACAGTATATGCAGTGTAGGCTGTCCTGCAGCATTACATGCAGGGGACAAAGGGTAGGAGATATAAGTAATGCTGATCTCAGAGCTGACTGGCTGACCTGCTCTACTGGCTGACCGGCTGACCTGCTCTACCGGCTGACCGGCTGATCTGCTCGACCGGCTGACCTGCTCTACTGGCTGACCGGGTGACCTGCTCTACTGGCTGACCGACTGACCTGCTCTACCGGCTGACTGGCTTCCCTTCTTTCAGCTAAATGACCTGAATTGTGGCCCCTGTATCTCCCAATTAAAGCTGCAGTTCAGGCAATATCCTGCATGTGTGGGTTTTTTAATAAATCAGTTCTGTAGTAAGAAAAAATACTTTTAGCATTTTCTGTTTTTAAAAAAACAACTTTGAAAGACCAATTTTCTTGTATTCTATTTTAACAGCCATTTGCTAAGGCACTGCCCCTTCATGACCTGTCACAAGCCCTGGCACACCCCTTTGTCAACCCTGCCCTCCCTCTAGCACATGTCAGTGCAGGAGTGCTCATGAATATTCATGAGCTTCCACTGAGTGACAGAAGCAGAAGAAAAACAGATCCCTTCACTAATTATGTCACCAAATTTCGCCTATCAATACATGGAGAACGAATTGACCTGCAGCTATACAGTTCTTTAGGTAATTAGAGATTGCCCACATGAAACTATTGAAGTAAAAAAAAAAAAAAAAAAAGACTGAACTGCAGCTT
>NW_027457321.1:47500-70000 GCF_040206685.1 Ascaphus truei
GGCACTATTGCTAAGCCTTCTGTCTACAAGCACTCCTAAATCCTTCTCCATCAAGGATTCCCCCAATATATCTCCATTTAATTTGTAAGTCGCCTTTTTATTCTTGCATCCCAAATGCATACAGTACAACTAATATATAACTGAGTGTAGGTATATATATATATATTTTTATATTAAACCATATGGGTACCAGGACGTTTAAAATACAAAACAAAAAATTATTTATTAAATACTAATGGGTACACATCTATCAAAAATTGTATATCTAATTTAAAAGTCATCTAAAATTTCTAAAGAAAGTGATGACGGAGTAGGTCGGCAAACGAGGGATATTTAGCTGCTATCTGCTCAGTGACGCCGATCTGTGAGTCCCTGTGATACAGAGGCTTGTGTGCATATAGGCTAATTTAGCTAGCATACCGCCGAGTTACACCTTACAGACCTATACTATAGGGTCTATAGGCAGTGTCACTTACATATGGGACCACCGTGACTGTACTGTATATACCCCTACTGCTATATACCCATACACCTCACCGTGTTTGCCGACCTACTCCGTCACTTTCTTTAGAGATTTTAGATTACTTTTAAATTAGATATACAATTTTTGATAGATGTGTACCCATTAGTATTTAATAAATAATTTTTTGTTTTGTATTTTAAACCTCCTGGTACCCATATGGTTTAATATAAAAATATATATATATACACCTACACTCAGAGTTATATATTAGTTGAGTGCAAACCTATGGGATCTCCTTTTGTTGGTCACCTTTTTACCAATCCTATCCACTTGTACCACTTTTTATCTTAGCATTTGATTATTAAGGTGAGCAGTGTTCATACAATCTTTATCCCAAATGCATAACCTTACATTTATCTGTATTAAACCTCATTTGCCATTTACCTTCCCACGTTTCCAGTCTCTCCAAGTCCTTCTGAAGAGAAATTTCATCCTGCTCTGATGAGACGGAGGCATTCACCCCAGAAACCTGATCCTGTCACCCCCATACCATCGCGGGAGACTCAGGCCCCCCTGTTGCCAGCAGGTATGCACCACACTCAGACACGTAGCCAGACCCTAGTACACAGGAGGGGGGCCCGATCTGCAATTGGCCCAGGGAAGGGGGGCTACATTGGGAATCGATGTTATTTTTCTTCATATTAATGGGTATACTCAAAGCTAATGATATGCCAAAATGACGTCCATTAGCAAAGCTACAATTGTTTCTTCACTTTTTCTGCTTGATGAATAGGGTGACCAGATTTCGAAAATGAAAAACCGGGACACCTTAAAAAATAATTTATTAAACAAATTACATCACGTGACACCCCCCGTTGCCTTGACAACAAGACACTCTGATGCCCCTGCAGTGTTAGTGTGTATAGAGGTGGGGGCTTTGCTTGGACCCTTCAACTCTTACAGCCAGGGCATTATTGGCCAGGAATGCCCAGTTCAGAGGGATTACTACTTCAAAATGTATTTGATTCGTAACAACATCAAAAAACTCTAATACCAATAACTAACAACCACAGACAATGATAATCTAAACCATCAAATAAAATGTCTACGGCCCTTGTTCAAGCATGTTTGCGGTACTTACCAGATAAATCAGTGCCTGCAATCCACGACTGTATCCGCCTCTCCGAGCGTCTGAAAGCAATCCAGCGTTCCTGGTGTGTGGCTGAAGAGGTGAGGGACTCCCTCCTCCCAAACGGAAAAGAAGAGCAAAAAATAGAGCTGGAACATACCTATCATACAGGGATGAGAGAGAGACAGAGAATGAGAGAGAGACAGAGAATGAGAGAGAGACAGAGAATGAGAGAGAGACAGAGAATGAGAGAGAGACAGAGAGAGGGACATAGGGAGAGAGAGACACAGAGAGAGAAGAAAGACACAGAGAGAGAGAGAGAGAGAGAGAGAGACAAAAGTAATGTACTGTATAACCATTATACCGTACCCCCTAGTATTCGTGTAATCATTGTCCCACACCCCCTATTACTCACGCTTTGGCAATACTGAAATGTTCTTTTGACAGAGACACACAGAGAGAGACAGAGACACACAGAGAGAGACATAGACACACAGAGAGAGACAGAGACACACAGAGAGAGATAGAGACACACAGAGAGAGACAGAGACACAGAGAGAGAGATATACAGGGGCCTATTTAGTAAGCGTCGATAAGGCTGCGTCTATAGTATTTCAGACGGAGGGAAGGCGCGCACACGCTGCAATACACTTGCTGAAGCCTGAGCTTTTTTATGGCTTTGCAGGGTATGCAGCGGGTGCGATTGGGGGCGTGGCAATAAATATTTGGAGGCGTGGCAATAACGTTCCGGCGCGGACGTCACTTCCCTACCTCACATCCCGATCCACCGGCATTTTTTCAGATGCAGCATCTGAAGCACTGTGCAGGCAAGAAGAAAAATGCACACAATGCGCACCAGAGATTAAAATATAGTAAATTATTTATTAATAAAACAAGAAATAACCGAGGGGGATCCAACCCCACCTCAGTACTTTCTTCTCGTTGCTATTGCCACACTATACGTCCTGACGCCGGAAGGGAAGTTGGTGCGCGACCAAGACGAGACACCGGATTTACAGTGGAACCACAACATACCACAGATTGTTGGAGGACCACACTGCGAGGGGCGCAGCCTATCGAGTTTCCCGGTCATCGTCCAAAGTCTGGAGCTGCGGAGTGACCACCGGATTACCACGGAGCCCGAGCCTGTCTCACACAATGCTTTTACCAAACGGGCGTTTGTGAGTTTGCTATTTTTATCTTGTCCAGGAAATGACATTGTTAAACCGAATTTACACATGGAGCGGGCGCTTTCTCTTCTTTTTTTTGTTTAGATATCTATCGAGGAGGTGGTTGTTTCCCTGAAGAGAGCTGCCAGGGCTCCAGAGGACGCCCGAATTGGATCCTTTTACACTGGCGACACACTTTATTCGAGCTCGGCTAGTCCCACGAATTCGGGTATACCCGGGTGTATTGAGGTTTGTGACTGTTTTCTGCCCGAGTGCATTGAGGTATTTTCCAGGCAGGGATTGAAGCATTTTATTCCCGCTGGCTGCAATACTGCACAGTATATATATATATATACTGCATTACAATTCATGAACTTATGCCATCTGGTAGACACGCGAAGCATTGCAGCCTATTAAATCCTAATCATTATTTAACAGATCAGCCGCCCGTCAGCCAGGCATGAACCCAGGCTGGGAAGGCAAACGCAACGGGGCTAGTCAGAGGTGAGGAGCGGCGCATTCCAGGTATCTGCCAGGTACATACTGGATATTTGCTCGAATAAAGTGTGTCGGTGCAGTATGATTGAGTTATAACATAGCTATTAGAGCTAGGTTTCTGGACTTTTATTGTGTTTAGGCATAGTGTTTATTATTATTTTATTACAGCTACTTTTTAGTAATTGCACTGTTATTAATTCTGACCACTAATTCTCACTGCCATTATAATCTCTCTCTAGCCACAACCAAATTGCTATATCAGCTATATTATTTATTGGTTATACCAGGGGAGCACAAACTTTTGCAGCTCTCCCCCGTGCCTTCTCTCTGCAGGTGCTCGCGCCCCCCCCCCTTACCTTGATGTGGCGTCACGTGACCTGCAGCGGCATTTGACGAGGGTGACGTCAAATGACCCCGCGGCATAATTTAACATACTGTGCTATATGTATGCACACACAGCTGTCTCTTACACATACAAATACTGTTTTTACATCCCTATACATCAATAGGGACCACAAAGTATCCACACACACTTTTAGTTGTGCTACAAACTCTCACATTTCCACACCCACCCACACCATTTATATCCACTCCCACTCCATACACACCTTTTGTAAAGCACTGTATATACTGTGGGCTCTCCATTCATTTTCATTCACACGGATACACATACACACTCTTTCATCACTTGCTTTCAGGAACCTTTTGACACCTCTAGGCATAAAACACATCCACACCGGGGGAAGGACCAGCACAAATAACATTCCAAGAGACACTGTTTTTAAGTATACCTTTTGCTTGCTTCATTCATTGTAACATCGCCAGAAGAAGAGATCAGTGTATCTCGAAAGCTCGCACAAATAAAAGCATTTCGTTAGCCACAGAACGGTATCATCTATTTATTTTTTGATTATTGAAGCTCGGCTAACACCATACTGATACCTCTATATATATATATTGCGCGCGCACACACACATATAACGTTTTATCCAACTTTTTCATTTATCATTTGTAGAGAAAATGAACAATGTCGCCAGAAGTGCTATTTTTCAAAATGTAACATCTCTACTAATTAGTGTAAAATGATACTTCATATAAAGCAGGTTATGGGACCCAGTATAAAATGACCTTCATGTTTCTTATCGCATCCCAGTATATGGATACTTTCTATTATCACAAGCTGCTAACATGTGACAGGGCTCAGAGTCTGAGCCCAGAATGTGACATACTGAACATTCTCATTCTAAATTTCAAAAAATATTGTGTTGATTTCTGACCTGACTGCCATGGTTACAGCTCAACCACTCTGTTCTACTGTATGTCACCACTTTCTGCCACAACCAGCTGACGGTGGATCTGCAAGGAGTTCAACGCTCATTGGCATCACATCTGTGGCTTGGTTGACGTATCATTTCTCCAGCTTTTTATTGTATTGTTTTTAAATAGATTATATTTATTTAGTTGAATAGATATTTATTTAGTTTAATAGATATTTATTTAGTTTAATAGATTATATTTCTAAATTTAATAAGTTATATTTCTTAGTTTAATAAATTATATTTCTTAGTTTAATAAGTTATATTTCTTAGTTTAATAAATTATATTTCTTAGTTTAATAAGTTATATTTCTTAGTTTAATAAGTTATATTTGTTAGTTTAATAAGTTATATTTCTTAGTTTAATAAATTATATTTCTTAGTTTAATAAGTTATATTTCTTAGTTTAATAAATTATATTTCTTAGTTTAATAAATTATATTTCTTAGTTTAATAAGTTATATTTCTTAGTTTAATAAATTATATTTCTTAGTTTAATAAGTTATATTTCTTAGTTTAATACTGCTGCGGCACAGTTTATTCGAGCATTTGCCCGTTCTGTGCCGCAGCAGTAGCCTGGCGCGCGCCCGAGTGTGACGGGCGCACGCCGAAGCAGCGGAAGAGCGCCCTCCGATCGGGGCGCTCTCCCTACCGCTGCCGGGTCCGCCGGGTCCCCCGGAACCCCCTGCCGCTGTCCCGCGATCGCGGGACACCAGGGCTCCCTCGGGGAGCCCCTGGACACGCATGCAGCGGGCGCACGCTCCCGATGACGCGTGACCGCGCGTCTATGACGCGCGGCACGCCGAGGGGCGGCCACTAGCAAGCCGGGAGATTTCCCGGCTTGCGGTACCGACCACACTTCAATAAAGTGTGTCGGTAGTGTAGATTATATTTGTTAGCACAGTAGATTATATTTACTAGTATTTAAGTCTCCCCCTCAGTGCCCCATTAGGACCCGTGCGCATATTTCACATCTTTTCGGAGTCGCTTATTTTTTAGACCCTCGGAGCCGAAACCTAAAGGGGTCAGCTAAGAAAGTTCGGATCAAGAGGAGCCGCACAGCTTAAAGACAGAACATTTCCAAGGGAGATGGAGACAATTTGGGTAAGATCTGATTAAAGGACAAACTTTGAGGAAGGAAAGGGTGACAGGGGAGTCTTAGAGGGGGGTGAGAGAGCAAGGTGGTATGTCAGATTGGGGCAGAGCAAGAGAACGCAAAAATGATGGGGATTTTCTGCACACCAAAAAAAAAACAATAAGTAGTGATACTTTTACCGGTGCCCCTTAGTCTCAGGGAAGACCGGCATTTCGTCCAATGGATACAATATGATTGATGGGAAAGGGCACACGGATTTGAATAAAAAAAGATAATTTATTGTGCCACAGACTACAATGTTTCGGCTGCTGGCCTTTCTTTGCCGGATTTAGTGGGTTTAGCCACTTTACCTGAGAAAGACCAGCAGGCCGAAATGTTGTTGTCTATGGCAGTGCAAGAGAAAACAGGTTGGGAGGGGGGGGTGGGTTCTCGCAAAGTCGCCGACCCATGGGTGAGTGTCCCCGGTGGAAACTAGTCCTGGACCCCGGGAAAGCTGTCTGTGGCCCATTCAAGCTGAGTAACATGTAGAAAGGACACATGTATGTTCAGAATGAGTTAGCATGGTATTTTGAGAGGCACCATAGCAGGTCAGTGCAAGTCAGTGCAGAGCACTGCAAGGTCAGTCAATATGAGGAAGGGTCCGATGGAGGAGTTGGAGGGTCCCAGAATATCTCTTAAAGCAGGGGTGCGCAAATCGAGGGGCACGACATTTTCTTGGGAGGAGGGGCTCGGCGCTTACAGAGGCCCCTCGCTCTTCCCCACAGCATTTAAATTAAATGCCGGAGATCGCGCGCAAGGCCTCTGTAAGTTCCCTTTCCTTGTCTCCGGCGGCTTCTGGCGACAGCAACGTGGCGTCACATGATGTGGCATTGCCATAGCAACGTGATATCACATGACGTCGTTACATCAGAACGTCGGAGACAAGGTGGGGAAGGTGGAGGGGGGGAGCAGGGGAAAAGGTTGTGCAACCCTGTCTTAAAGCATTGCCTTGCATACAGATCAGAGGCCAAGAATGGATATGGATATCCGATGTGAAGCCGGAAATAAGACAGAAAAGACCGTTTCGGGGGAAGAAGGTGAGTGATGAAATAGCCGTCACTGTGTAACTCTTCCAATTACCTGCAACTTCATGCAGAGAAATAGCAACGCTTGTTTTTAACGTGCTAAGCGCCTAATGGGGAATTCAACTGCTGAGAGGTTAAGGGAGTTACTAACCCAAACTCAGCGACGTTTCTGTGTCTCTGTGATAACTCCCCCAGGACATGCCTGAAAACCAGAGGTAACTCAATATATTTTTGATAAATAGAAACATGACCTTCTGGGGTGGGGTATATAATGGGTACTGGGCCTGGTGAGGTGGGTATAACGGGTACTGGGCCTGGGGAGGTGCGTATAACAGGGTACTGGGCCTTGGGAGGGTTGTATAACTGGGTACTGGGCCTGGGGAGGTGGGTATAACGGGTATTTGCCCTGTGGAGGGCGGTATAACGTGGTATTGGGGTTGGGGTATAAGTGGCACAGGAGCTCTTGCGATACAGAGTATCACTGTCCCTGGTTACAAACACTTCATGTCTCCTGCAGATCAGGACACGCACGAAGGTGGTGCCCTTTGTGCCACCAGACGACGAGGCAGGCTACTAGGCGGACGACGAGGCATACGACAAAGCGGGCGTAAAGTGGAACAATGAGGTGGGCTACAAGGCGGCCGATGACGCAGACGTGGTGTACGATGACCAAGGAGCATACGACAGGTGTGGCCGGATCTGCTGCTTCACCTTTTTTAGGCGGAGGAGAAGACCCCGGGAGCAGGTAGGAGAATACGAGAGGTGCGGACAGATCTGCTGCTTCACCTTTTTTAGGCGGAGAAGAAGCCAGGAGCAGGTAGCAGAGGAGCCAGGGCGTAGATACAGGGGTTTTCTAGGGGCCCTGAGAAGTTGGTTTGACCGCAGGAGAGGCAGATAAGATCAGGAAGGCTGCGGGAGGGGCAGGTACTAGAGGGAGATAGGGATATTGGGCGTGAGAGAGAACAAGGAGCAGGGCCGGAGCACGGGTTTCATGCGCCCGAGGCGAAACTTAAAATTTGTGCCCCAGTTGTATAAAAAATAATAAATAAAGATAAATAAATTAGAAATAATAAGAGGAAAAAATAATAATGATTATTAATGCGCCCCTAGGAGCTCTGCGCGCTAGGCGACCGCCTAATGGCCGGCCGGCCCTGCGAGGTATGCGGGAGGAAAAGGGGTGAATGGGATAGATATGCAGGGGGATGGGGGAGCAGGTGAGTTATACACAGGGGCACAAGGGCCCCATCACCCGCATCTCTATATACTGAGTGTGCCCCTGTGTATAACAACGCTGATCTGTGCTGCTCCATCTGATCTCACTGTGCAGTGATCCAGGGACCATCCGATCGCCATTTAATGGGGTCAGGAAGGAATTTTTTCCCCCCATTGCACAGCAGGGGTTATGTTTCGCCTTCCTCTGGATCACAGCAACAAACTGCCCTTTGTGCATGAATTATCAGTGAGATCTTTATACACCCTGCATTGGTCTTCACCCCTTTGCTGCCGGAGGGGCCTGCAATGCATTGCTCTGCGTGTTACTATATCGCTCTGCAATGTGCTGCAGGCCCCTACCAGCAAAGAGATTAATTATTTAAATAAAATACTCTCTTTAATCCAACCTATGTGTAGTGTCTTTTCTATCCGTTGTATCTATTGCTAACAGCTCAGTGATTCTTCCCCAGGACGCTGCACTAGTGTCACGCTGCCAAACCCGGGTGTGAGGGAGATTTATAGGGTCACATATACACTTCTGCCAAAACACTAGTGCAAACAGGAAGCCCCTCTGAACTCTCATCTTTTATTACACAAAACGGTATCTAAAAAGGTAAAAATAACATACATGGGATTCTGCTACAAATATCTCTCTAATTACAAACCAATTAGCAAATCATTCAGATTAGAGTCGAGCGAAAAGAAAGGGTTAAGTATCTCATGTACAGTATATGCAGTGTAGGCTGTTCTGCAGCATTACATGCAGGGGACAACGTTTAGGGGATATAAGTAATGCTGATCTCAGAGCTGACCGGCTGACCGGCTCTACCGGCTGACCTGCTCTACCGGCTGACCGGCTTCTCTTCTTTCAGCTAAATGACCTGAATTGTGGCCCCTGTATCTCCCAATTAAACGTTTTATTGGCATATTCTTGTTTGACTCGTTCTATACAGACATTTTCTATATATTCATTGTGGGATTTGATAACATCTGTAAAATCTCTCAGAATATCACATTCTGTACGTTTGTGCTGAAGATTTTTCCATTCTCAATTTACTTAATATTAGTTTTTGGCATCAATTATTTATATCGAGTCCAAAATACCTTTATACAGAATGCTGTTCCCCTTAGCCCACAAATGCTGCTTTATTAAAGCCCAGGGGTGGCACTTTGTGCATTCTCAAACTTTTAGGCAACATCCCTAATTTCCAAAAGTGGGATTAAATCTGTGCATATTTAAATGGTTAATTTTCTCACTCAGACTCCTAAATCCCTCCCTTAATATATCCGTTTCACATAAGTGTGTGCGCTTCTCCTTCCGCCTAACTGGCACGTCGTCCTTACGGGCGCCACTCCGTGTAACTCCACGCTGCCCTCCAGTGGCAAAAGAAATAAGATACATTTACTATACTCGTCTGGCAGCTGCTCCCGTATAAGGTGGGTAACTCTGTATTAGGGGTCTTGGTAGACTATATTTTATACTTATGTCGGATAGATGAGGAATTAATATTCCTAACGGGTTATTGTGAGAGGCCTTAGATCTTATCCTATATGCACGCAGCCCTCGCCTCTCTGACCTTGAACACATAATTCAATCTGATTTTTTGAGACTTGAAACTGGATTTCTTAAAACAAACTGATTTTAAACACTGACAAGACTAACAATGGTATTTGGGACCAGAGCTAAATTGCTAAAGCTGCCAATGACAGAGCTTCAGATAAAAACCAGCTCTAATACCATCCTAGCCCCTGTTACTGGTTTGAAATATCTGGGCATATAGTTCAACACCCATTTAACATTTGGGTTGCACATTGATACCCTGACATCCAAATCCTATGCCAAACTAGGTGTACTTTACAGGAACAAATCCTCCCTAAGGCCCTCATGCAGTAATCGCCTACAGCGATTCAGTAAGCCCAGAGAAGCTGGCGATTAGAGCAAAAATAACCGGGTTTTTTTGCCGGAAAATAAAGAAATAAAATCGGCAGACGCGCGGTGATAAGCCACTTTTCGGCACTGATCGCCAGTTTTTCAAACACGCTCAATTCTATAAGCCCTGATCAGCTTATTGCGGCTGATCGCCACTTTAAAATTGCTGTTTCTTCTCCAAATTGTCCAGCCACAAAAGTTGGAAAAAAGGTGGGGTGAAGCTGCGATGAAAATAAAATGCATGTGTCCCAGAGCTGATATCCATTAATATCAGCACCAGAGACCCCCGGCATGAATCCGATGCATAAAAAATGCATTTACAGGCAACTTCATTACCGCCAAGGCAATGAAGGGGTTATATACCCGTGCCAGGCTTATTGCGGGTAGCGGGGGTGGGTGAAGGTGGTATTTGGCCCTGGGTGGGTGTTTACGCCTTGCCAGGGGGTTGCGGGATGACTTAACCTCTTCTTTAACTTAGCGGTTAATACCGCTAAGGTAATGAAGGGGTTAACCCCTCCCGCTACCCCCCCACCCGGTAGGCCTAAACACCCTTCCTTGGGGCCAATACCCCGTTCACCCACCCCCGCTACCCACAATAAACAAAAATACACATACTCTGGCGACACACTTTATTCGAGCTCGGCTAGTCCCACGAATTCGGGTATACCCGGGTGTATTGAGGTTTGTGACTGTTTTCTGCCCGAGTGCATTGAGGTATTTTCCAGGCAGGGATTGAAGCATTTTATTCCCGCTGGCTGCAATACTGCACAGTATATATATATATACTGCATTACAATTCATGAATTTATGCCATCTGGTAGACACGCGAAGCATTGCAGCCTATTAAATCCTAATCATTATCATTTAACAGATCAGCCGCCCATCAGCCAGGCATGAACCCAGGCTGGGAAGGCAAACGCAACGGGGCTTGTCAGAGGTGAGGAGCGGCGCATTCCAGGTATCTGCCAGGTACATACTGGGTATTTGCTCGAATAAAGTGTGTCGGTGCAGTAACAGCCCCACTGGCCACCTCCTAGGTCCCTAATAAACCATTACAATATTCATAAAACCATTATTTTGTTTATACCCAGGATTATTACATGGGATTAGGGCTATGTTATTCAGTGAGGGGTTGTATGTTTGTATTCGTAGGGACAGGCAAGGCCGGAGCCAGATGGGGTTCTCCTGCCTCTGTCCTCCCTGTCTCCTGACCCTTCCTGTAGCCGGACAAAGAAGAAGAAGCAGGCACACGGTCTTACTCAAAGGAGGTTTAATATGCCATAAAGTCCAACGTTTCGGCAGTCAAGGTGAAGGCTACAAACACAAGAAACAGTCACAATATATACCACCCCCCTGATACTCACCCCTCCCCGCTCTGCCACATAACCAGGATGTTGACGCCCACCTGATGACGTCAGAGCTACCATATGGCGCCCCCTAGTGACGTCAGACGTCTAGGTCTAAATCCCTGGCAATACAGCATAGAGCTGTCTTGGAGGACTGCAGCCACAGCCACACCTCTCCCCAAACTGAACACTCCCCCATGATGACATCAGCGTGACCCGGCAGTCAGGGGGGGGTAGAAGGGGGGGCGTGCGTGCACCAATCAAGACTGTACTCACAGGGCTGGACAAAGATGTATCCGTCGCCATGGGATCAGTGTCAGAGCAGGGAGGAGTGAGACACTCCTATAAATCACCCTGAAAGTGTAAATAAACCACACACCAAAATATTAATAAAGCATATGTGCACAAAACTAATACAGCAATATACTATTAAAACATGTGACTGTATACTGCTGATGACATCAGTATAATCCTGCAAAGTTACAGTGAAATGCCACATAAGAATATGCAGTACATCCGTATTTAGAATATACTAGTGTGTATACCCAGGTCAGAAATTGGCACACACAACCAGGGGGGGGGAAGGGGAAGGGAGGATGGGGAAGGGGGAGGGAGGATGGGGAAGGGGGAGGGAGGATGGGGAAGGGGGAGGGAGGGAGGGGAAGGGGGAGTGAGGGAGGGGAAGGGGGAGTGAGGGAGGGGAAGGGGGAGGGAGGGAGGGAGGGGAAGGGGGAGGGAGGGGAAGGGGGAGGGAGGGGGGGAAAGGGGGAGGGAGGGAGGGGAAGGGGGAGGGAGGGGGGGAAAGGGGGAGGGAGGGAGGGGAAGGGGGAGGGAGGGAGGTTAAGGGGGAGGGAGGGAGGGGAAGGGGGAGTGAGGGGAAGGGGGAGGGAGGGAGGGGAAAAAAGAAGGGGAAAAAAAACACACAAAAAGGATAATCTTCCCAATTGGTAAGTGCAGAGTCCATGGATGGTGCAAGATCAAATATGCCTGTAGAAAGACAAAAAATTACCTTCTATTAAGGAAGCATTTTAAATTCTGTTGCTCATTAAGACCCATACCGTTGCTGGTATTTAAAGCATGTATCCAGAATGCTTCACGTCTCAATAAGAAAGTCTCCCTATCTGGAGTGCCTTGTCTAGGTGCTACTGTCTCAATACCCATGATGCGTAAAGAGGCAACATTATGATTGTGTTCCACACAGTGTTGCACAAGAATAGAGGGATCCGTACCTTTTCGAATTACACTTTTATGTTCAACTAGCTGAGAGACCCGGCGTTGCCCGGAATTTAAATAGATAAAATAAATTTCCCGCTAGGAGGGGGAGGGGGACGACGACAGTGGTGGGGGGGGGACCTTGCTCGCTCATGCCACACTGATTTGTTATATCTATTCCCAGAATGCTCCGCTCACCTCCCCTTCTCAGAAGCCTCCGCGCCATTAACCCCCTCAGTGCGTGTCTTCTGCTCTTGGCCCCCGGCCTTTTCCCAGACTCCTCTGCTTCGCCATCCTTTGCCGTTACCCGTCTCTCCCCGGGTGTGTACCTGCAGGTGACGGGCGCTCAAACCCCCCCCCCCCCCCTTCCTGCTCAGGGATCAGCCAATGACGCGGCAGGGCTGCTTGCCTGTTCCGTGAGGTTGCCGGCCGGCAGCCAATCAGCTTGTAGTTACGCTGCCCGGGGCCGCTGACTGAAGGTGGGAGGGAGGGAGGTAGAGGCCTGAGCTGTGTCAGACGGGAGGAGCGGCGCGGAGACCGAGACACACCGGGAGACAGGAGGCTGAGGTAAGGGGAACACGGGGGAGGCCTCGGGCATTGTGTGCGCGTCCACCCGCAGCGGGAGCCACTGTCACATACCAGGCTGAGGTGAGTGAGCGCCGGGGAGGGAGGTTATGTCTGCGGAGCGCATAGAGAGATTGCCGTGCGGAGCGCAGAGGGAGATGGTGATGGTAATGTATGTAGTTGATGCGTGAATGAGGGTGAATATATGAATGTAATGTGTGTGTTGATGTTGTGTGAATGAAGGTATAAATGTGTAGAGTTTATGAAGAAATTTATTGAATAGTGTATGAATGTTGAAGGTAAATGAAATTATGATGTATATTTTTTTCAGAGGATCGTGAACATAGAGAAAGCCGGAGATGTTGTGAACGTGGTAGTGGTAATGTAAATGCAAATTAGTATAGCGGCGATTGAATAAAGTAACAAAATAAAATAATTGTAAGAATGGAAAGAATTGAAAATTGGCAAAGCGGGACATAGTGTAATGTGCATGTAATGTACATGTTGTAATTGCGTGTCGGCCATTTTAGAAAGTGAATTTACAGTGCGTAGGTGCAGGCTGGCGGTTATTTGCAAAGCGTCACATTGAAGATGTAAGTTATTTTGTCGGCCATTTTACAAAGTTAATAAAGAGTGCGTAGGTGAATGTACGGGCGGGAATTTTAGTAATAGAAATTTAAACGCACGCCATTGTTTTCATAGATATTTATTTGAATTGTAAGTTCCTTTGTCGGCCATTTTAGAAACTTAATAAAGAGTGCGTAGGTGAATGTACGGGCGGCAATTGTAGTAATAGAAATGTAAACGCACGCCATTTTTTTCATATATATGTATTTGTAGTAAGGCATAAAGGGAGAGTGCAGGGCTACAGGGAGTGTTGTTCGTAGTGTCGTCGTGTGTGTGTGCGTAGGCCATACGGTCGGCCATGTGCACAGGGAGTGTCGGCCGGCCGTTGCAGAGGGAGAATGTGTGTTGAATGTGCGCAGGTAGTGTCGCGGTGCGCGGCGGCCATGTGCACAGGGACTGTCGGTCGGCCGTTGCAGAGGGAGAATGAAGGTACGGGCGGCCATTGTTTTTATAGAAATGTAAAGGCACGCCATAGCATGAGTGTGCGCAGGGAGTATCGCGGTGCGCGGCGGCCATGTGCACAGATACTGTTGGGCGGCCGTTGCGGAGGGAGAATGAAGGTAGGTGCGGGCATTTTTGTAATAGAAATTGAAAGGCACGCCATAGCATGAGTGTGCGCAGGGAGTGTCGCAGAGAGGCCATGTGCACAGATACTGTTGGGCGAGACCCGGCGTTGGCCGGAATTTAAATAGATAAAATAAATTGATGTTGTTTAAAATAAGAAGTATAATTTTTAGTAGTTCCAGTTGGAGCAAACATATAAAAACAAACCCACAACTGCACTGCGTGAGTAATAAATGTAGGCCAACGACACACTGACTGAGAAACTTCTGATCTGATGCCAATAAGGGGTGGAGGCAAAATGATAGTAGGCATGAAATGACAGTGAGGAGATTCTCACAGCAGCCATTTTGTGTAAAGACAGATTCATTTCTACATACATAATAATAGCATGTGAAAGCAAATAAATAACAATATGTTTAGGCATTAAATGACAGTTAGTGAGGAGATACTCACAGCAGCCACTTAATATTGTAAAATGTAGATTCCAAGTTATCCCTTTAAGAGATGTAACATTCATCTACACTGGCGACACACTTTATTCGAGCTCGGCTAGTCCCACGAATTCGGGTATACCCGGGTGTATTGAGGTTTGTGACTGTTTTCTGCCCGAGTGCATTGAGGTATTTTCCAGGCAGGGATTGAAGCATTTTATTCCCGCTGGCTGCAATACTGCACAGTATATATATATATATACTGCATTACAATTCATGAATTTATGCCATCTGGTAGACACGCAAAGCATTGCAGCCTATTAAATCCTAATCATTATCATTTAACAGATCAGCCGCCCGTCAGCCAGGCATGAACCCAGGCTGGGAAGGCAAACGCAACAGGGCTTGTCAGAGGTGAGGAGCGGCGCATTCCAGGTATCTGCCAGGTACATACTGGGTATTTGCTCGAATAAAGTGTGTCGGTGCAGTAATATGGATCTCATGTGATATTAGGTGAAGAAGCATGGTCTCAGGTGTGAGTGTGTGTGTGTGTATGTACTCAGTTGGTAAAGTGGGCATATTAATATGTAAAGTGTGTGTGTGAAACAGGACATATTAAAATGTTAATTGTGTGTAAGTGTGTGTAAGTGTGTGTAAGTGTGTGTAAGTGTGTGTAAGTGTGTGTAAGTGTGTGTAAGTGTGTGTAAGTGTGTGTGTGTGTGTGTGGACACAGGGGTGAGAGTGTGAGATGAACTTACCAAGGACTCTGCAGGGGTTCTGTGGGGGTATGCTGTCAGTGCAAGTGTGTGACAGTGAAGTAGGTGTGTGTCAGTGATGTCACTGTAAGTTTTGGCCAATGACAGTCGTGTGGGCGGTGTGTGTCACAGTGGGGCGTACCTCTTGACAATGACAGTCGGGGTGGCCACGGACCAATCACATTCACCGCAGCTAGTACCAACCTTTGATTATATATATTAAGATGAACCTTGTTTTTAACATTCTTATGGTCTTACCCACATAAAGAAGACCACATGGACACTTTATTACGTACACTACATATTCAGATCTACATGTGATTCTATTTTTGATTTTTATGATCCTCCCGCTTTGGGGGTGACTGAATTGACTACCGGTAGTCAGCCTGTTACAGACCGAGCAGCTCATGCATCTAAAGTTACCCGGTCTGCCACCCTCCAGAAAATGAGGAGTTCTGTAGTTACCCTCATTATCTGCATGTATCAGGCTATCCGCCAGATTTCTCCCTCTTTTGAATGCCACCATTGGTGGTACACAGCAACTTTCAGATAATATATCATCATTTTGCAGAATATGCCAGTGTTTAAGAATGGTAGATTTAATAAAACCACCAGCTTGACTGTATATAGTGGTAAATACAAGCCCGTCCTCCTTCTTATTTTTGGTAGCACTTACCTCTTTATCCAGTGCCCGGTCTAACACAGCAGGAGGATATACGCAGGAAGATATCCCCTAGCCAGGAATCTACCACATAGTTCTCCAATAGCTGGTTCAATATGATCCTTCCTGCTCGTGATTTTGCAGACCTGGACTTTCTGTGAAAAAGGTAATGCATCAATAAGAGAAGGAGGATGATGGCTATCTGCCCTTAAAATTGCATTTCTGTCTGTATCCTTTCTAAAAAGATCAGTATGTAACTCCCCATTAGTCTGTGTAATGAGGACATCTAAAAATGAGAGTTGCTGTGTACTCCATGTATTAGTGAGGAGGACCGGTGAATGGAGACCATTAAGATACTCAAAAAAAGATAACAGCTGATCCTCCGTACCTGTCCATATGAAAAACATCATCAATATATCTGTAATAGCTTTTAATATGCACCAGAAAGTCTGATTTGTAGATGTACTGCTCTTCGAAATGTGTCATGTATATGTTGGCGTAAGCAGGGGCCATATTACTGCCCATTGCTGTCCCCTTAATCTGCAGGAAGAAATCACTCTCAAATCTAAAATAATTTTTATAGAGAATGAAATGTAAAATGAGCATAATGTATTCAATTGGAACAGTATCACTATAATGGCGAATGAGGGTGGCCTTGATTATCTCAAGACCTTCAACATGGGGGATTATTGTATAAAGGCTAGACACATCTAAACTAACCAGAATATGATTAGTCCCATCACCAGGTGAGTTTTTTTAATTTGTCAAGGAAATCAAACGTGTCTTTGATGTATGAGTTGGCTGTCTGTGCTATAGGTTGTAGAAATGTGTCTACAAATTTTGCAAGGGGTTGATTTAATGAATTAATAGCAGCTATAATAGGCCGCCCCGGGGGATTGTTTAAATTCTTGTGTATTTTGGGCAAGGTATAGAAAATAGGGCATTTAGGATGCAACATAGTTAGAAACTCAGATTCAGGCTCTGTTATCCACCGGTTATTAACCCCCATTTGGATAATTTCCTTAATTTCTCTCGCATAGATAAAGGTAGGGTCCCTATCCAATTTAATGTAGCAGTTAATGTCACTCAGTTGTCTGATGGTTTCAGCCTTATAATCTGAGTAATTCTGCACTACTAGGGCACCCCCCTTGTCCGCACGCTTAATAATAATCTCATTATTATTAGTCAACATTTTTAATGCTTCCTTTTCCTGAACAGACATATTGTATGTAGCCCTATGTTTGTTTTTTTTGTACCTTGCAATGTCCCCCTTAACCAGTCGTATATATGTGCTGACTGATTGATTTTTAAATGGCGGGACAAAAGTGGATTTGAGCTTGCACATTTTGGTACCTTGATAAGAAGCAGAATTATCTGTCCCTTGCTGGTCAGTGGCCAAATTAAATGTCCCTTGTTGTTCATAGGAGGATTACCTGTCCCTGGTTGGATATTGGAATGCACCGATTCTGTAGACCTGTTAGAAAAAAATGATTTAAGGTTTAATACACGTTCAAATTTAAATAGGTCAACCTCCAATTCAAAATCATTAAACAATGTAGTAGGTACATATGAGGGCCCCCTAGCTAAGACAGACATTTCACATTGATTAAGAGTGTAATCAGACAGATTAACAACCAAGGTGTCCATACTCATTTCTGCTCCGTTGTACGTAGGGGATAGGGTGATCTTCCCTTTCCCCTGGCCCCCGCGTCTAATTTTCCTTTTCCTTTCTCCTTGTCCTTGGATTGGCCTAAAAAAGGGGCCGGACTTTGGCCTCTCTGACGTTCTGTTGAGGAATGGGCTTCAGAGTCACTGGTGTGGACTTCTTGGACTCCCTGGGGTGCTCTCCCTCTTTGGTTCTTGCGTTGTTTGGGGTCTTGCTTCAGCCACGGGTATACTCTTCCATCTTTATAGTCATTAACAACTTTTTTGAATTTCAACTTCTTAAAGTGAATAAGATCACTTTTAATTTTTTTCCAGCTTGGTCTTAAGACTATCCAATGATTGTACAACGTCCGTACCAGGGCTAGACTGTTCAATGAGGATTTCCACTTTAAGTATATCCTTCCTTGTGTGGCTAAGTTCTTCCCCCACCTCCTCAATAACCAAAATATTCAAGTCCAAAGAGGCCCTATTAAAGTTGCAGTTCAGTCTTTTTTTTTTAATTTTTTTTTTTTTAACTTCAATAGTTTCATGTGTGCAATCTCTAATTACCTAAAGAACTGTATAGCTGCAGGTCAATTCGTTCTCCATGTATTGATAGGCGAAATTTGGTGACATAATTAGTGAAGGGATCTGTTTTTCTTCTGCTTCTGTCTCTCAGTGGAAGCTCATGAATATTCATGAGCACTCCTGCATTGACATGTGCTAGAGGGAGGGCAGGGCTGACAAAGGGGTGGGGAAGGACTTGTGACAGGACATGAAGGGGCAGTGCCTTAGCAAATGGCTGTTAAAATAGAATACAAGAAAATTGGTCTTTCAAAGTTGTTTTTTTAAAAACAGAAAATGCTAAAAGTTTTTTTTCTTACTACAGAACTGATTTATTAAAAAAACCACACATGCAGGATATTGACTGAACTGCAGCTTTAAAGCATTGTCCTGCATACAGATCAGAGGCGAAGAATGGATATGGATACCCGATGTGAAGCTGGAAATAAGACCGAGAACAATACCGAAAAGACCGTTTCGAGTGAAGAAGGTGAGTGATGAAATAGCCGTCACTGTGTAACTCTTCCAATTACCTGCAACTTCATGCAAAGAAATAGCAACGCTTGTTTTTAACGTGTTAGCGCCAAGGGGGAATTCAACTGCTGAGAGGTTAAGGGAGTTACTCACCCAAACTCAGCGACGCTTCTGTGTCTCTGTGATAACTCCCCCAGGACATGCCTGGAAACCAGAGGTAACTCAATGTATTTTTGATAAATAGAAACTTGACCTCGGAGACTGTGAGACCCCCTCTCCTTCCCCCCCTTCCCTTGGCTTCCCAAACCCCACCATAACCAATACATAAATAACCACAAACACGAGGTCTGGCGGCCGCTGCTTTTTAGTAAAACTTCAATTAACCTAATTAGTGCCAACCCCCTGCCAGAGTACTCGCTCATTGGGTAAAGGCCAAAGGTACCCGATCCAATGGCCCGTAACTCCCCCCTAGCCGGGCCCCGCCTGTCTGGCGAGAATGGGCCCAGGAACGCACGTGTAAATGAGCCGCGCCCACTCGACACTCCCAGCCACCTTTTATTTTATTTCTGTTATTCATTTTCATTGTTTATTTATTCTTTTTTTTCTTTTAAACACGTACAACCAACATATTTACCAGTATTCACAATAAAGGGCAGGGTGGGCGGGACTCCCATGGCAGGGCGTAGACTGACCCCGCGCCTCTGTTTAATTCTAACCTCCCTGGCCCTTCCCCCGGCTGTGTCACGTCACTGCCAGAGGGGGGGGGGGGGGTAAGGCCAGGGGGGAAGTTCAAGCTCGCTGAGGTGGGCTGAGCCGCGCTGAGCAGATGCACAAACCCCCTGCATCTGTCATCAGCGCGGCTATAGTTTCCCCCTCCGCATGCGTGCTCATGCGTGCAGAGGCTCAGAAACTTTGCCGAGACAGGCAAGTTTCAAATTTGCCGCTCGGGGAAGCGAAGAATCGGTCACGTGACCGCTCCCATCCAATGGGAGCGGGGACTAGCCCCGCTTCCCGCTCCGCCTCCTGACACGCCTCCGCTCTGCCTCTGTTCGGCCTCCACCCCGCCCCCAGAGCGCGCTCACTGCCTCGCCTGCAAGGACAGAAAAAAACACCATTTTCAGCAGGCGAGGCAGAGCAGGAGCGCGGCTCAGCGCGGCTGAACCCTAGAAACAAAAATAAGGAGGGACAGAGATAAATAAAAGAGATAAGATTAAAGGGGGAGAGAGAGACTGACAGGAGAGGGAAAGGAAAGGCAGAGAGTAGAGAGACTTCTCACCCAAGGTGATGAAACAGCTGTGACACATGGACACCTTCTCTGGGAAATCTTCCACTACCCATGTGACATTACACCTCCACCGTAGGGGGTCCTGCGTCTGGGGAGTGTGTGTAAAGGATCCTGGGGAGGGACGTATAACGGAGTTCTGGGGAGGGATATATAATGGGTACTGGGCCTGGTGAGGGGTGTATAACAGGGTACTGGGCCTGGGGAGGAGTATATAACAGGGTACTGGGCCTTGGGAGGGGTGTATAACACGGTATTGGGCCTGGGGAGGGGTGTATAACTGGGTACTGGGCCTGGGGAGGGGTGTATAACTGGGTACTGGGCCTGGGGAGGGGTGTATAACAGGGTACTGGGCCTGGAGAGGGGTGTATAACAGGGTACTGGGCCTTGGGAGGGGTGTATAACAGGGTATTGGGCCTGGGGAGGGGTGTATAACTGGGTACTGGGCCTGGGGAGGTGGGTATAACGGGTATTTGCCCCGTGGAGGGCGGTATAACGTGGTATTGGGGAGGGGGTATAGGTGGCACAGGAGCTCTTGCGATACAGAGTATCACTGTCCCTGGTTACAAACACTTCATGTCTCCTGCAGGTCAGGACACGCACGAAGGTGGAGCCCTTCGTGCCACCAGACGACGAGGCGGGCTATGAGGCGGACGATGAGGCATACGACAAAGCGGGCGTCAAGTGGTACGAAGAGGTGGGCTACAAGGCGGCCGATGAGGCAGACGACGAAGCGGATGTCAAGTCTGGCGACGAGGTGGGCCATGGCGAAGGAGAATACGAGAGGTGTGGACGGATCTGCTGCTTCACCTTTTTTAGGCGGAGAAGAAGCCAGGAGCAGGTAGCAGAGGAGCCAGGGCGTAGATACAGGGGTTTTCTAGGGGCGCTGAGAAGTTGGTTTGACCGCAGGAGAGGCAGATAAGATCAGGAAGGCTGCGGGAGGGGCAGGTACTAGAGGGAGATAGGGATATTGGGGGTGAGAGGGTGAGAGAGAACAAGGAGCAGGGCCGGAGCACGGGTTTCATGCGCCCGAGGCGAAACTTAAAATTTGTGCCCCAGTTGTATAAAAAATAATAAGATAAATAAAATAATAAAATAAACAGTGGCGTAGCTATCGGGGCTGCAGGGGGTGCGACCGCACCCCAGCGCGACGCAAAATAAAAATAAAAGGGCGCCAAAATACTGGATAAAAAAAAGAATAATAATTTTAAAAAAAAGATAAATAAATAAAATAATAAGAGGAAAAATAATAATGATTATTAATGCGCCCCTAGGAGCTCTGCGCGCCATGCGACCGCCTAATGGACGGTCGGCCCTGCGAGGTATGCGGGAGGAAAAGAGGTGAATGGGATAGATATGCAGGAGGATGGGGGAGCAGGTGAGTTATACACAGGGGCACAAGGGCCCCGTCACCCGCATCTCTATATACTGAGTGTGCCCCTGTGTATAACAACGCTGATCTGTGCTGCTCCATCAGATCTCACTGCGCAGTGATCCAGGGACCACCCGATCACCATTTAATGGGGTCAGGAAGGAATTTTTTTCCCCCATTGCACAGCAGGGGTTATGTTTCGCCTTCCTCTGGATCACAGCAACAAAGTGCCCTTTGTGCATGAATTATCAGTGAGATCTTTATACACCCTGCATTGGTCTTCACCCCTTTGCTGCCGAAGGGGCCTGCAATGCATTGCTCTGCGTGTTATATCGCTCTGCAATGTGCTGCAGGCCCCTCCCAGCAAAGAGATTAATTATTTCAATAAAATACTCTCTTTAATCAAACCTATGTGTAGTGTCTTTTCTATCCGTTGTATCTATTGCTAACAGCTCAGTGATTCTTCCCCAGGACGCTGCACTAGTGTCACGCTGCCAAGCCCAGGTGTGAAGAAGGTTTATAGGGTCACATATACACTTCTGCCAAAACACAAGTGCAAGATCTGTCATATCTTTTATTACACAAAACGGTATCTAGAAAGGTAAAAATAACATACATGGGATTCTGCTAAAAATATCTCTTTAATTACAAACCAATTTGCAAATCATTCAGATTAGAGTCGAGCGAAAGAAAGGGTTAAGTATCTCATGTACAGTATATGCAGTGTAGGCTGTCCTGCAGCATTACATGCAGGGGACAAAGGGTAGGAGATATAAGTAATGCTGATCTCAGAGCTGACTGGCTGACCTGCTCTACTGGCTGACCGGCTGACCTGCTCTACCGGCTGACCGGCTGATCTGCTCTACTGGCTGACCGGCTGACCTGCTCTACTGGCTGACCGACTGACCTGCTCTACCGGCTGACTGGCTTCCCTTCTTTCAGCTAAATGACCTGAATTGTGGCCCCTGTATCTCCCAATTAAAGCTGCAGTTCAGGCAATATCCTGCATGTGTGGGTTTTTTAATAAATCAGTTCTGTAGTAAGAAAAAATACTTTTAGCATTTTCTGTTTTTAAAAAAACAACTTTGAAAGACCAATTTTCTTGTATTCTATTTTAACAGCCATTT
>NW_027457321.1:75000-97500 GCF_040206685.1 Ascaphus truei
TTTTTATTCTTGCATCCCAAATGCATACAGTACAACTAATATATAACTGAGTGTAGGTATATATATATATTTTTATATTAAACCATATGGGTACCAGGACGTTTAAAATACAAAACAAAAAATTATTTATTAAATACTAATGGGTACACATCTATCAAAAATTGTATATCTAATTTAAAAGTCATCTAAAATTTCTAAAGAAAGTGATGACGGAGTAGGTCGGCAAACGAGGGATATTTAGCTGCTATCTGCTCAGTGACGCCGATCTGTGAGTCCCTGTGATACAGAGGCTTGTGTGCATATAGGCTAATTTAGCTAGCATACCGCCGAGTTACACCTTACAGACCTATACTATAGGGTCTATAGGCAGTGTCACTTACATATGGGACCACCGTGACTGTACTGTATATACCCCTACTGCTATATACCCATACACCTCACCGTGTTTGCCGACCTACTCCGTCACTTTCTTTAGAGATTTTAGATTACTTTTAAATTAGATATACAATTTTTGATAGATGTGTACCCATTAGTATTTAATAAATAATTTTTTGTTTTGTATTTTAAACCTCCTGGTACCCATATGGTTTAATATAAAAATATATATATATACACCTACACTCAGAGTTATATATTAGTTGAGTGCAAACCTATGGGATCTCCTTTTGTTGGTCACCTTTTTACCAATCCTATCCACTTGTACCACTTTTTATCTTAGCATTTGATTATTAAGGTGAGCAGTGTTCATACAATCTTTATCCCAAATGCATAACCTTACATTTATCTGTATTAAACCTCATTTGCCATTTACCTTCCCACGTTTCCAGTCTCTCCAAGTCCTTCTGAAGAGAAATTTCATCCTGCTCTGATGAGACGGAGGCATTCACCCCAGAAACCTGATCCTGTCACCCCCATACCATCGCGGGAGACTCAGGCCCCCCTGTTGCCAGCAGGTATGCACCACACTCAGACACGTAGCCAGACCCTAGTACACAGGAGGGGGGCCCGATCTGCAATTGGCCCAGGGAAGGGGGGCTACATTGGGAATCGATGTTATTTTTCTTCATATTAATGGGTATACTCAAAGCTAATGATATGCCAAAATGACGTCCATTAGCAAAGCTACAATTGTTTCTTCACTTTTTCTGCTTGATGAATAGGGTGACCAGATTTCGAAAATGAAAAACCGGGACACCTTAAAAAATAATTTATTAAACAAATTACATCACGTGACACCCCCCGTTGCCTTGACAACAAGACACTCTGATGCCCCTGCAGTGTTAGTGTGTATAGAGGTGGGGGCTTTGCTTGGACCCTTCAACTCTTACAGCCAGGGCATTATTGGCCAGGAATGCCCAGTTCAGAGGGATTACTACTTCAAAATGTATTTGATTCGTAACAACATCAAAAAACTCTAATACCAATAACTAACAACCACAGACAATGATAATCTAAACCATCAAATAAAATGTCTACGGCCCTTGTTCAAGCATGTTTGCGGTACTTACCAGATAAATCAGTGCCTGCAATCCACGACTGTATCCGCCTCTCCGAGCATCTGAAAGCAATCCAGCGTTCCTGGTGTGTGGCTGAAGAGGTGAGGGACTCCCTCCTCCCAAACGGAAAAGAAGAGCAAAAAATAGAGCTGGAACATACCTATCATACAGGGATGAGAGAGAGACAGAGAATGAGAGAGACAGAGAATGAGAGAGAGACAGAGAATGAGAGAGAGACAGAGAATGAGAGAAACACACAGAGAGAGACAGAGAATGAGAGAGAGACAGAGAGAGGGACATAGGGAGAGAGAGACACAGAGAGAGAAGAAAGACACAGAGAGAGAGAGAGAGAGAGAGACAAAAGTAATGTACTGTATAACCATTATACCGTACCCCCTAGTATTCGTGTAATCATTGTCCCACAACCCCTATTACTCACGCTTTGGTAATACTGAAATGTTCTTTTGACAGAGACACACAGAGAGAGACAGAGACACACAGAGAGAGACAGAGACACACAGAGAGAGACAGAGACACACAGAGAGAGATAGAGACACACAGAGAGAGACAGAGACACAGAGAGAGAGATATACAGGGGCCTATTTAGTAAGCGTCGATAAGGCTGCGTCTATAGTATTTCAGACGGAAGGAAGGCGCGCACACGCTGCAATACACTTGCTGAAGCCTGAGCTTTTTTATGGCTTTGCAGGGTATGCAGCGGGTGCGATTGGGGGCGTGGCAATAAATATTTGGAGGCGTGGCAATAACGTTCCGGCGCGGACGTCACTTCCCTACCTCACATCCCGATCCACCGGCATTTTTTCAGATGCAGCATCTGAAGCACTGTGCAGGCAAGAAGAAAAATGCACACAATGCGCACCAGAGATTAAAATATAGTAAATTATTTATTAATAAAACAAGAAATAACCGAGGGGGATCCAACCCCACCTCAGTACTTTCTTCTCGTTGCTATTGCCACACTATACGTCCTGACGCCGGAAGGGAAGTTGGTACGCGACCAAGACGAGACACCGGATTTACAGTGGAACCACAACATACCACAGATTGTTGGAGGACCACACTGCGAGGGGCGCAGCCTATCGAGTTTCCCGGTCATCGTCCAAAGTCTGGAGCTGCGGAGTGACCACCGGATTACCACGGAGCCCGAGCCTGTCTCACACAATGCTTTTACCAAACGGGCGTTTGTGAGTTTGCTATTTTTATCTTGTCCAGGAAATGACATTGTTAAACCGAATTTACACATGGAGCGGGCGCTTTCTCTTCTTTTTTTTGTTTAGATATCTATCGAGGAGGTGGTTGTTTCCCTGAAGAGAGCTGCCAGGGCTCCAGAGGACGCCCGAATTGGATCCTTTTATGATTGAGTTATAACATAGCTATTAGAGCTAGGTTTCTGGACTTTTATTGTGTTTAGGCATAGTGTTTATTATTATTTTATTACAGCTACTTTTTAGTAATTGCACTGTTATTAATTCTGACCACTAATTCTCACTGCCATTATAATCTCTCTCTAGCCACAACCAAATTGCTATATCAGCTATATTATTTATTGGTTATACCAGGGGAGCACAAACTTTTGCAGCTCTCCCCCCTGCCTTCTCTCTGCAGGTGCTCGCGCCCCCCCCCCCCCTTACCTTGATGTGGCGTCACGTGACCTGCAGCGGCATTTGACGAGGGTAACGTCACATGACCCCGCGGCATAATTTAACATACTGTGCTATATGTATGCACACACAGCTGTCTCTTACACATACAAATACTGTTTTTACATCCCTATACATCAATAGGGACCACAAAGTATCCACACACACTTTTAGTTGTGCTACAAACTCTCACATTTCCACACCCACCCACACCATTTATATCCACTCCCACTCCATACACACCTTTTGTAAAGCACTGTATATACTGTGGGCTCTCCATTCATTTTCATTCACACGGATACACATACACACTCTTTCATCACTTGCTTTCAGGAACCTTTTGACACCTCTAGGCATAAAACACATCCACACCGGGGGAAGGACCAGCACAAATAACATTCCAAGAGACACTGTTTTTAAGTATACCTTTTGCTTGCTTCATTCATTGTAACATCGCCAGAAGAAGAGATCAGTGTATCTCGAAAGCTCGCACAAATAAAAGCATTTCGTTAGCCACAGAACGGTATCATCTATTTATTTTTTGATTATTGAAGCTCGGCTAACACCATACTGATACCTCTATATATATATATATTGCGCGCGCACACACACATATAACGTTTTATCCAACTTTTTCATTTATCATTTGTAGAGAAAATGAACAATGTCGCCAGAAGTGCTATTTTTCAAAATGTAACATCTCTACTAATTAGTGTAAAATGATACTTCATATAAAGCAGGTTATGGGACCCAGTATAAAATGACCTTCATGTTTCTTATCGCATCCCAGTATATGGATACTTTCTATTATCACAAGCTGCTAACATGTGACAGGGCTCAGAGTCTGAGCCCAGAATGTGACATACTGAACATTCTCATTCTAAATTTCAAAAAATATTGTGTTGATTTCTGACCTGACTGCCATGGTTACAGCTCAACCACTCTGTTCTACTGTATGTCACCACTTTCTGCCACAACCAGCCGACGGTGGATCTGCAAGGAGTTCAACGCTCATTGGCATCACATCTGTGGCTTGGTTGACGTATCATTTCTCCAGCTTTTTATTGTATTGTTTTTAAATAGATTATATTTATTTAGTTGAATAGATATTTATTTAGTTTAATAGATATTTATTTAGTTTAATAGATTATATTTCTAAATTTAATAAGTTATATTTCTTAGTTTAATAAATTATATTTCTTAGTTTAATAAGTTATATTTCTTAGTTTAATAAATTATATTTCTTAGTTTAATAAGTTATATTTCTTAGTTTAATAAGTTATATTTGTTAGTTTAATAAGTTATATTTCTTAGTTTAATAAATTATATTTCTTAGTTTAATAAGTTATATTTCTTAGTTTAATAAATTATATTTCTTAGTTTAATAAATTATATTTCTTAGTTTAATAAGTTATATTTCTTAGTTTAATAAATTATATTTCTTAGTTTAATAAGTTATATTTCTTAGTTTAATAGATTATATTTGTTAGCACAGTAGATTATATTTACTAGTATTTAAGTCTCCCCCTCAGTGCCCCATTAGGACCCGTGCGCATATTTCACATCTTTTCGGAGTCGCTTATTTTTTAGACCCTCGGAGCCGAAACCTAAAGGGGTCAGCTAAGAAAGTTCGGATCAAGAGGAGCCGCACAGCTTAAAGACAGAACATTTCCAAGGGAGATGGAGACAATTTGGGTAAGATCTGATTAAAGGACAAACTTTGAGGAAGGAAAGGGTGACGGGGGAGTGTTAGAGGGGGGTGAGAGAGCAAGGTGGTATGTCAGATTGGGGCAGAGCAAGAGAACGCAAAAATGATGGGGATTTTCTGCACACAAAAAAAAAAACAATAAGTAGTGATACTTTTACCGGTGCCCCTTAGTCTCAGGGAAGACCGGCATTTCGTCCAATGGATACAATATGATTGATGGGAAAGGGCACACGGATTTGAATAAAAAAAGATAATTTATTGTGCCACAGACTACAATGTTTCGGCTGCTGGCCTTTCTTTGCCGGATTTAGTGGGTTTAGCCACTTTACCTGAGAAAGACCAGCAGGCCGAAATGTTGTTGTCTATGGCAGTGCAAGAGAAAACAGGTTGGGGGGGGGGGTGGGTTCTCGAAAAGTCGCCGACCCATGGGTGAGTGTCCCCGGTGGAAACTAGTCCTGGACCCCGGGAAAGCTGTCTGTGGCCCATTCAAGCTGAGTAACATGTAGAAAGGACACATGTATGTTCAGAATGAGTTAGCATGGTATTTTGAGAGGCACCATAGCAGGTCAGTGCAAGTCAGTGCAGAGCACTGCAAGGTCAGTCAATATGAGGAAGGGTCCGATGGAGGAGTTGGAGGGTCCCAGAATATCTCTTAAAGCAGGGGTGCGCAAATCGAGGGGCACGACATTTTCTTGGGAGGAGGGGCTCGGCGCTTACAGAGGCCCCTCGCTCTTCCCCACAGCATTTAAATTAAATGCCGGAGATCGCGCGCAAGGCCTCTGTAAGTTCCCTTTCCTTGTCTCCGGCGGCTTCTGGCGACAGCAACGTGGCGTCACATGATGTGGCATTGCCATAGCAACGTGATATCACATGACGTCGTTACATCAGAACGTCGGAGACAAGGTGGGGAAGGTGGAGGGGGGGGAGCAGGGGAAAAGGTTGTGCAACCCTGTCTTAAAGCATTGCCTTGCATACAGATCAGAGGCCAAGAATGGATATGGATATCCGATGTGAAGCCGGAAATAAGACAGAAAAGACCGTTTCGGGGGAAGAAGGTGAGTGATGAAATAGCCGTCACTGTGTAACTCTTCCAATTACCTGCAACTTCATGCAGAGAAATAGCAACGCTTGTTTTTAACGTGCTAAGCGCCTAATGGGGAATTCAACTGCTGAGAGGTTAAGGGAGTTACTAACCCAAACTCAGCGACGTTTCTGTGTCTCTGTGATAACTCCCCCAGGACATGCCTGAAAACCAGAGGTAACTCAATGTATTTTTGATAAATAGAAACATGACCTTCTGGGGTGGGGTATATAATGGGTACTGGGCCTGGTGAGGTGGGTATAACGGGTACTGGGCCTGGGGAGGTGCGTATAACAGGGTACTGGGCCTTGGGAGGGTTGTATAACTGGGTACTGGGCCTGGGGAGGTGGGTATAACGGGTATTTGCCCTGTGGAGGGCGGTATAACGTGGTATTGGGGTTGGGGTATAAGTGGCACAGGAGCTCTTGCGATACAGAGTATCACTGTCCCTGGTTACAAACACTTCATGTCTCCTGCAGATCAGGACACGCACGAAGGTGGTGCCCTTTGTGCCACCAGACGACGAGGCAGGCTACTAGGCGGACGACGAGGCATACGACAAAGCGGGCGTAAAGTGGAACAATGAGGTGGGCTACAAGGCGGCCGATGACGCAGACGTGGTGTACGATGACCAAGGAGCATACGACAGGTGTGGCCGGATCTGCTGCTTCACCTTTTTTAGGCGGAGGAGAAGACCCCGGGAGCAGGTAGGAGAATACGAGAGGTGCGGACAGATCTGCTGCTTCACCTTTTTTAGGCGGAGAAGAAGCCAGGAGCAGGTAGTAGAGGAGCCAGGGCGTAGATACAGGGGTTTTCTAGGGGCCCTGAGAAGTTGGTTTGACCGCAGGAGAGGCAGATAAGATCAGGAAGGCTGCAGGAGGGGCAGGTACTAGAGGGAGATAGGGATATTGGGCGTGAGAGGGTGAGAGAGAACAAGGAGCAGGGCCGGAGCACGGGTTTCATGCGCCCGAGGCGAAACTTAAAATTTGTGCCCCAGTTGTATAAAAAATAATAAGATAAATAAAATAATAAAATAAACAGTGGCGTAGCTATCGGGGCTGCAGGGGGGTGCGACCGCCTCAGCGCGACGCAAAAAAAAAATAAAAGGGCGCCAAAATACTGGATAAATAAAATAAAAATAATTTTCAAAAAAAAAAAGATAAATAAATTAGAAATAATAAGAGGAAAAAATAATAATGATTATTAATGCGCCCCTAGGAGCTCTGCGCGCTAGGCGACCGCCTAATGGCCGGCCGGCCCTGCGAGGTATGCGGGAGGAAAAGGGGTGAATGGGATAGATATGCAGGGGGATGGGGGAGCAGGTGAGTTATACACCGGGGCACAAGGGCCCCATCACCCGCATCTCTATATACTGAGTGTGCCCCTGTGTATAACAACGCTGATCTGTGATGCTCCATCTGATCTCACTGTGCAGTGATCCAGGGACCATCCGATCGCCATTTAATGGGGTCAGGAAGGAATTTTTTTTCCCCATTGCACAGCAGGGGTTATGTTTCGCCTTCCTCTGGATCACAGCAACAAACTGCCCTTTGTGCATGAATTATCAGTGAGATCTTTATACACCCTGCATTGGTCTTCACCCCTTTGCTGCCGGAGGGGCCTGCAATGCATTGCTCTGCGTGTTACTATATCGCTCTGCAATGTGCTGCAGGCCCCTACCAGCAAAGAGATTAATTATTTAAATAAAATACTCTCTTTAATCCAACCTATGTGTAGTGTCTTTTCTATCCGTTGTATCTATTGCTAACAGCTCAGTGATTCTTCCCCAGGACGCTGCACTAGTGTCACGCTGCCAAGCCCGGGTGTGAGGGAGATTTATAGGGTCACATATACACTTCTGCCAAAACACTAGTGCAAACAGGAAGCCCCTCTGAACTCATATCTTTTATTACTCAAAACGGTATCTAAAAAGGTAAAAATAACATACATGGGATTCTGCTACAAATATCTCTCTAATTACAAACCAATTAGCAAATCATTCAGATTAGAGTCGAGCGAAAAGAAAGGGTTAAGTATCTCATGTACAGTATATGCAGTGTAGGCTGTTCTGCAGCATTACATGCAGGGGACAACGTTTAGGGGATATAAGTAATGCTGATCTCAGAGCTGACCGGCTGACCGGCTCTACCGGCTGACCTGCTCTACCGGCTGACCGGCTTCTCTTCTTTCAACTAAATGACCTGAATTGTGGCCCCTGTATCTCCCAATTAAACGTTTTATTGGCATATTCTTGTTTGACTCGTTCTATACAGACATTTTCTATATATTCATTGTGGGATTTGATAACATCTGTAAAATCTCTCAGAATATCACATTCTGTACGTTTGTGTTGAAGATTTTTCCATTCTCAATTTACTTAATATTAGTTTTTAGCATCAATTATTTATATCGAGTCCAAAATACCTTTATACAGAATGCTGTTCCCCTTAGCCCACAAATGCTGCTTCATTAAAGCCCAGGGGTGGCACTTTGTGCATTCTCAAACTTTTAGGCAACATCCCTAATTTCCAAAAGTGGGATTAAATCTGTGCATATTTAAATGGTTAATTTTCTCACTCAGACTCCTAAATCCCTCCCCAAATATATCCGTTTCACATAAGTGTGTGCGCTTCTCCTTCCGCCTAACTGGCACGTCGTCCTTACGGGCGCCACTCCGTGTAACTCCACGCTGCCCTCCAGTGGCAAAAGAAATAAGATACATGTACTATACTCGTCTGGCAGCTGCTCCCGTATAAGGTGGGTAACTCTGTATTAGGGGTCTTGGTAGACTATATTTTATACTTATGTCGGATAGATGAGGAATTAATATTCCTAACGGGTTATTGTGAGAGGCCTTAGATCTTATCCTATATGCACGCAGCCCTCGCCTCTCTGACCTTGAACACATAATTCAATCTGATTTTTTGAGACTTGAAACTGGATTTCTTAAAACAAACTGATTTTAAACACTGACAAGACTAACAATGGTATTTGGGACCAGAGCTAAATTGCTAAAGCTGCCAATGACAGAGCTTCAGATAAAAACCAGCTCTAATACCATCCTAGCCCCTGTTACTGGTTTGAAATATCTGGGCATATAGTTCAACTCCCATTTAACATTTGGGTTGCACATTGATACCCTGACATCCAAATCCTATGCCAAACTAGGTGTACTTTACAGGAACAAATCCTCCCTAAGGCCCTCATGCAGTAATCGCCTACAGCGATTCAGTAAGCCCAGAGAAGCTGGCGATTAGAGCAAAAATAACCGGGTTTTTTTGCCGGAAAATAAAGAAATAAAATCGGCAGACGCGCGGTGATAAGCCACTTTTCGGCACTGATCGCCAGTTTTTCAAACACGCTCAATTCTATAAGCCCTGATCAGCTTATTGCGGCTGATCGCCACTTTAAAATTGCTGTTTCTTCTCCAAATTGTCCAGCCACAAAAGTTGGAAAGAAGGTGGGGTGAAGCTGCGATGAAAATAAAATGCATGTGTCCCAGAGCTGATATCCATTAATATCAGCACCAGAGACCCCCGGCATGAATCCGATGCATAAAAAATGCATTTACAGGCAACTTCATTACCGCCAAGGCAATGAAGGGGTTATATACCCGTGCCAGGCTTATTGCGGGTAGCGGGGGTGGGTGAAGGTGGTATTTGGCCCTGGGTGGGTGTTTAGGCCTTGCCAGGGGGTTGCGGGATGACTTAACCTCTTCTTTAACTTAGCGGTTAATACCGCTAAGGTAATGAAGGGGTTAACCCCTCCCGCTACCCCCCCACCCGGTAGGCCTAAACACCCTTCCTTGGGGCCAATACCCCGTTCACCCACCCCCGCTACCCACAATAAACAAAAATACACATACTCTGGCGACACACTTTATTCGAGCTCGGCTAGTCCCACGAATTCGGGTATACCCGGGTGTATTGAGGTTTGTGACTGTTTTCTGCCCGAGTGCATTGAGGTATTTTCCAGGCAGGGATTGAAGCATTTTATTCCCGCTGGCTGCAATACTGCACAGTATATATATATATACTGCATTACAATTCATGAATTTATGCCATCTGGTAGACACGCGAAGCATTGCAGCCTATTAAATCCTAATCATTATCATTTAACAGATCAGCCGCCCATCAGCCAGGCATGAACCCAGGCTGGGAAGGCAAACGCAACGGGGCTTGTCAGAGGTGAGGAGCGGCGCATTCCAGGTATCTGCCAGGTACATACTGGGTATTTGCTCGAATAAAGTGTGTCGGTGCAGTAACAGCCCCACTGGCCACCTCCTAGGTCCCTAATAAACCATTACAATATTCATAAAACCATTATTTTGTTTATACCCAGGATTATTACATGGGATTAGGGCTATGTTATTCAGTGAGGGGTTGTATGTTTGTATTCGTAGGGACAGGCAAGGCCGGAGCCAGATGGGGTTCTCCTGCCTCTGTCCTCCCTGTCTCCTGACCCTTCCTGTAGCCGGACAAAGAAGAAGAAGCAGGCACACGGTCTTACTCAAAGGAGGTTTAATATGCCATAAAGTCCAACGTTTCGGCAGTCAAGGTGAAGGCTACAAACACAAGAAACAGTCACAATATATACCACCCCCCTGATACTCACCCCTCCCCGCTCTGCCACATAACCAGGATGTTGACGCCCACCTGATGACGTCAGAGCTACCATATGGCGCCCCCTAGTGACGTCAGACGTCTAGGTCTAAATCCCTGGCAATACAGCATAGAGCTGTCTTGGAGGACTGCAGCCACAGCCACACCTCTCCCCAAACTGAACACTCCCCCATGATGACATCAGCGTGACCCGGCAGTCAGGGGGGGGTAGAAGGGGGGGCGTGCGTGCACCAATCAAGACTGTACTCACAGGGCTGGACAAAGATGTATCCGTCGCCATGGGATCAGTGTCAGAGCATGGAGGAGTGAGACACTCCTATAAATCACCCTGAAAGTGTAAATAAACCACACACCAAAATATTAATAAAGCATATGTGCACAAAACTAATACAGCAATATACTATTAAAACATGTGACTGTATACTGCTGATGACATCAGTATAATCCTGCAAAGTTACAGTGAAATGCCACATAAGAATATGCAGTACATCCGTATTTAGAATATACTAGTGTGTATACCCAGGTCAGAAATTGGCACACACAACCAGGGGGGGGGAAGGGGAAGGGAGGATGGGGAAGGGGGAGGGAGGATGGGGAAGGGGGAGGGAGGGAGGGGAAGGGGGAGTGAGGGAGGGGAAGGGGGAGTGAGGGAGGGGAAGGGGGAGGGAGGGAGGGGAAGGGGGAGGGAGGGGAAGGGGGAGGGAGGGGGGGAAAGGGGGAGGGAGGGAGGGGAAGGGGGAGGGAGGGGGGGAAAGGGGGAGGGAGGGAGGGGAAGGGGGAGGGAGGGAGGTTAAGGGGGAGGGAGGGAGGGGAAGGGGGAGTGAGGGGAAGGGGGAGTGAGGGGAAGGGGGAGGGAGGGAGGGGAAAAAAGAAGGGGAAAAAAAACACACAAAAAGGATAATCTTCCCAATTGGTAAGTGCAGAGTCCATGGATGGTGCAAGATCAAATATGCCTGTAGAAAGACAAAAAATTACCTTCTATTAAGGAAGCATTTTAAATTCTGTTGCTCATTAAGACCCATACCGTTGCTGGTATTTAAAGCATGTATCCAGAATGCTTCACGTCTCAATAAGAAAGTCTTCCTATCTGGAGTGCCTTGTCTAGGTGCTACTGTCTCAATACCCATGATGCGTAAAGAGGCAACATTATGATTGTGTTCCACACAGTGTTGCACAAGAATAGAGGGATCCGTACCTTTTCGAATTACACTTTTATGTTCAACTAGCTGAGAGACCCGGCGTTGCCCGGAATTTAAATAGATAAAATAAATTTCCCGCTAGGAGGGGGAGGGGGACGACGACAGTGGTGGGGGGGGGACCTTGCTCGCTCATGCCACACTGATTTGTTATATCTATTCCCAGAATGCTCCGCTCACCTCCCCTTCTCAGAAGCCTCCGCGCCATTAACCCCCTCAGTGCGTGTCTTCTGCTCTTGGCCCCCGGCCTTTTCCCAGACTCCTCTGCTTCGCCATCCTTTGCCGTTACCCGTCTCTCCCCGGGTGTGTACCTGCAGGTGACGGGCGCTCAAACCCCCCCCCCCCTTCCTGCTCAGGGATCAGCCAATGACGCGGCAGGGCTGCTTGCCTGTTCCGTGAGGTTGCCGGCCGGCAGCCAATCATCTTGTAGTTACGCTGCCCGGGGCCGCTGACTGAAGGTGGGAGGGAGGGAGGTAGAGGCCTGAGCTGTGTCAGACGGGAGGAGCGGCGCGGAGACCGAGACACACCGGGAGACAGGAGGCTGAGGTAAGGGGAACACGGGGGAGGCCTCGGGCATTGTGTGCGCGTCCACCCGCAGCGGGAGCCACTGTCACATACCAGGCTGAGGTGAGTGAGCGCCGGGGAGGGAGGTTATGTCTGCGGAGCGCATAGAGAGATTGCCGTGCGGAGCGCAGAGGGAGATGGTGATGGTAATGTATGTAGTTGATGCGTGAATGAGGGTGAATATATGAATGTAATGTGTGTGTTGATGTTGTGTGAATGAAGGTATAAATGTGTAGAGTTTATGAAGAAATTTATTGAATAGTGTATGAATGTTGAAGGTAAATGAAATGATGATGTATATTTTTTTCAGAGGATCGTGAACATAGAGAAAGCCGGAGATGTTGTGAACGTGGTAGTGGTAATGTAAATGCAAATTAGTATAGCGGCGATTGAATAAAGTAACAAAATAAAATAATTGTAAGAATGGAAAGAATTGAAAATTGGCAAAGCGGGACATAGTGTAATGTGCATGTAATGTACATGTTGTAATTGCGTGTCGGCCATTTTAGAAAGTGAATTTACAGTGCGTAGGTGCAGGCTGGCGGTTATTTGCAAAGCGTCACACTGAAGATGTAAGTTATTTTGTCGGCCATTTTACAAAGTTAATAAAGAGTGCGTAGGTGAATGTACGGGCGGGAATTTTAGTAATAGAAATTTAAACGCACGCCATTGTTTTCATAGATATTTATTTGAATTGTAAGTTCCTTTGTCGGCCATTTTAGAAACTTAATAAAGAGTGCGTAGGTGAATGTACGGGCGGCAATTGTAGTAATAGAAATGTAAACGCACGCCATTTTTTTCATATATATGTATTTGTAGTAAGGCATAAAGGGAGAGTGCAGGGCTACAGGGAGTGTTGTTCGTAGTGTCGTCGTGTGTGTGTGCGTAGGCCATATGGTCGGCCATGTGCACAGGGAGTGTCGGCCGGCCATTGCGGAGGGAGAATGTGTGTTGAATGTGCGCAGGTAGTGTCGCGGTGCGCGGCGGCCATGTGCACAGGGACTGTCGGTCGGCCGTTGCAGAGGGAGAATGAAGGTACGGGCGGCCATTGTTTTTATAGAAATGTAAAGGCACGCCATAGCATGAGTGTGCGCAGGGAGTATCGCGGTGCGCGGCGGCCATGTGCACAGATACTGTTGGGCGGCCGTTGCGGAGGGAGAATGAAGGTAGGTGCGGGCATTTTTGTAATAGAAATTGAAAGGCACGCCATAGCATGAGTGTGCGCAGGGAGTGTCGCAGAGAGGCCATGTGCACAGATACTGTTGGGCGAGACCCGGCGTTGGCCGGAATTTAAATAGATAAAATAAATTGATGTTGTTTAAAATAAGAAGTATAATTTTTAGTAGTTCCAGTTGGAGCAAACATATAAAAACAAACCCACAACTGCACTGCGTGAGTAATAAATGTAGGCCAACGACACACTGACTGAGAAACTTCTGATCTGATGCCAATAAGGGGTGGAGGCAAAATGATAGTAGGCATGAAATGACAGTGAGGAGATTCTCACAGCAGCCATTTTGTGTAAAGACAGATTCATTTCTACATACATAATAATAGCATGTGAAAGCAAATAAATAACAATATGTTTAGGCATTAAATGACAGTTAGTGAGGAGATACTCACAGCAGCCACTTAATATTGTAAAATGTAGATTCCAAGTTATCCCTTTAAGAGATGTAACATTCATCTACACTGGCGACACACTTTATTCGAGCTCGGCTAGTCCCACGAATTCGGGTATACCCGGGTGTATTGAGGTTTGTGACTGTTTTCTGCCCGAGTGCATTGAGGTATTTTCCAGGCAGGGATTGAAGCATTTTATTCCCGCTGGCTGCAATACTGCACAGTATATATATATATATACTTCATTACAATTCATGAATTTATGCCATCTGGTAGACACGCAAAGAATTGCAGCCTATTAAATCCTAATCATTATCATTTAACAGATCAGTCGCCCGTCAGCCAGGCATGAACCCAGGCTGGGAAGGCAAACGCAACAGGGCTTGTCAGAGGTGAGGAGCGGCGCATTCCAGGTATCTGCCAGGTACATACTGGGTATTTGCTCGAATAAAGTGTGTCGGTGCAGTAATATGGATCTCATGTGATATTAGGTGAAGAAGCATGGTCTCAGGTGTGAGTGTGTGTGTGTGTATGTACTCAGTTGGTAAAGTGGGCAAATTAATATGTAAAGTGTGTGTGTGAAACAGGACATATTAAAATGTTAAGTGTGTAAGTGTGTGTAAGTGTGTGTAAGTGTGTGTAAGTGTGTGTAAGTGTGTGTAAGTGTGTGTAAGTGTGTGTAAGTGTGTGTAAGTGTGTGTAAGTGTGTGTGTGTGTGTGTGTGTGTGTGTGTGTGTGTGTGTGGACACAGGGGTGAGAGTGTGAGATGAACTTACCAAGGACTCTGCAGGGGTTCTGTGGGGGTATGCTGTCAGTGCAAGTGTGTGACAGTGAAGTAGGTGTGTGTCAGTGATGTCACTGTAAGTTTTGGCCAATGACAGTCGTGTGGGCGGTGTGTGTCACAGTGGGGCGTACCTCTTGACAATGACAGTCGGGGTGGCCACGGACCAATCACATTCACCGCAGCTAGTACCAACCTTTGATTATATATATTAAGATGAACCTTGTTTTTAACATTCTTATGGTCTTACCCACATAAAGAAGACCACATGGACACTTTATTACGTACACTACATATTCAGATCTACATGTGATTCTATTTTTGATTTTTATGATCCTCCCGCTTTGGGGGTGACTGAATTGACTACCGGTAGTCAGACTGTTACAGACCGAGCAGCTCATGCATCTAAAGTTACCCGGTCTGCCACCCTCCAGAAAATGAGGAGTTCTGTAGTTACCCTCATTATCTGCATGTATCAGGCTATCCGCCAGATTTCTCCCTCTTTTGAATGCCACCATTGGTGGTACACAGCAACTTTCAGATAATATATCATCATTTTGCAGAATATGCCAGTGTTTAAGAATGGTAGATTTAATAAAACCACCAGCTTGACTGTATATAGTGGTAAATACAAGCCCGTCCTCCTTCTTATTTTTGGTAGCACTTACCTCTTTATCCAGTGCCCGGTCTAACACAGCAGGAGGATATACGCAGGAAGATATCCCCTAGCCAGGAATCTACCACATAGTTCTCCAATAGCTGGTTCAATATGATCCTTCCTGCTCGTGATTTTGCAGACCTGGACTTTCTGTGAAAAAGGTAATGCATCAATAAGAGAAGGAGGATGATGGCTATCTGCCCTTAAAATTGCATTTCTGTCTGTATCCTTTCTAAAAAGATCAGTATGTAACTCCCCATTAGTCTGTGTAATGAGGACATCTAAAAATGAGAGTTGCTGTGTACTCCATGTATTAGTGAGGAGGACCGGTGAATGGAGACCATTAAGATACTCAAAAAAAGATAACAGCTGATCCTCCGTACCTGTCCATATGAAAAACATCATCAATATATCTGTAATAGCTTTTAATATGCACCAGAAAGTCTGATTTGTAGATGTACTGCTCTTCGAAATGTGTCATGTATATGTTGGCGTAAGCAGGGGCCATATTACTGCCCATTGCTGTCCCCTTAATCTGCAGGAAGAAATCACTCTCAAATCTAAAATAATTTTTATAGAGAATGAAATGTAAAATGAGCATAATGTATTCAATTGGAACAGTATCACTATAATGGCGAATGAGGGTGGCCTTGATTATCTCAAGACCTTCAACATGGGGGATTATTGTATAAAGGCTAGACACATCTAAAGTAACCAGAATATGATTAGTCCCATCACCAGGTGAGTTTTTTAATTTGTCAAGGAAATCAAACGTGTCTTTGATGTATGAGTTGGCTGTCTGTGCTATAGGTTGTAGAAATGTGTCTACAAATTTTGCAAGGGGTTGATTTAATGAATTAATAGCAGCTATAATAGGCCGCCCCGGGGGATTGTTTAAATTCTTGTGTATTTTGGGCAAGGTATAGAAAATAGGGCATTTAGGATGCAACATAGTTAGAAACTCAGATTCAGGCTCTGTTATCCACCGGTTATTAACCCCCATTTGGATAATTTCCTTAATTTCTCTCGCATAGATAAAGGTAGGGTCCCTATCCAATTTAATGTAGCAGTTAATGTCACTCAGTTGTCTGATGGTTTCAGCCTTATAATCTGAGTAATTCTGCACTACTAGGGCACCCCCCTTGTCCGCACGCTTAATAATAATCTCATTATTATTAGTCAACATTTTTAATGCTTCCTTTTCCTGAACAGACATATTGTATGTAGCCCTATGTTTGTTTTTTTTGTACCTTGCAATGTCCCCCTTAACCAGTCGTATATATGTGCTGACTGATTGATTTTTAAATGGCGGGACAAAAGTGGATTTGAGCTTGCACATTTTGGTACCTTGATAAGAAGCAGAATTATCTGTCCCTTGCTGGTCAGTGGCCAAATTAAATGTCCCTTGTTGTTCATAGGAGGATTACCTGTCCCTGGTTGGATATTGGAATGCACCGATTCTGTAGACCTGTTAGAAAAAAATGATTTAAGGTTTAATACACGTTCAAATTTAAATAGGTCAACCTCCAATTCAAAATCATTAAACAATGTAGTAGGTACATATGAGGGCCCCCTAGCTAAGACAGACATTCCACATTGATTAAGAGTGTAATCAGACAGATTAACAACCAAGGTGTCCATACTCATTTCTGCTCCGTTGTACGTAGGGGATAGGGTGATCTTCCCTTTCCCCTGGCCCCCGCGTCTAATTTTCCTTTTCCTTTCTCCTTGTCCTTGGATTGGCCTAAAAAAGGGGCCGGACTTTGGCCTCTCTGACGTTCTGTTGAGGAATGGGCTTTTTTGAATTTCAACTTCTTAAAGTGAATAAGATCACTTTTAATTTTTTTCCAGCTTGGTCTTAAGACTATCCAATGATTGTACAACGTCTGTACCAGGGCTAGACTGTTCAATGAGGATTTCCACTTTGAGTACATCCTTCCTTGTGTGGCTAAGTTGTTCCCCCAGCTCCTCAATAACAAAAATATTCAAGTCCAAAGAGGCCCTATTAAAGCTGCAGTTCAGTCTTTTTTTTTTTTTTTTTACTTCAATAGTTTCATGTGTGCAATCTCTAATTACCTAAAGAACTGTATAGCTGCAGGTCAATTCGTTCTCCATGTATTGATAGGCGAAATTTGGTGACATAATTAGTGAAGGGATCTGTTTTTCTTCTGCTTCTGTCTCAGTGGAAGCTCATGAATATTCATGAGCACTCCTGCATTGACATGTGCTAGAGGGAGGGCAGGGCTGACAAAGGGGTGTGCCAGGGCTTGTGACAGGACAAGAAGGGGCAGTGCCTTAGCAAATGGTTGTTAAAATAATATACAAGAAAATTGGTCTTCAATATTCATGAGCTTCCACTGAGTGACAGAAGCAGAAGAAAAACAGATCCCTTCACTAATTATGTCAACAAATTTCGCCTATCAATACATGGAGAACGAATTGACCTGCAGCTATACAGTTCTTTAGGTAATTAGAGATTGCCCACATGAAACTATTGAAGTAAAAAAATAAATAAAATAAAAAAAAAGACTGAACTGCAGCTTTAAACGTTTTATTGGCGTATTCTTGTTTGACCCGTTCTATACAGACATTTTCTATATATTCATTGTGGGATTTGATAACATCTGTAAAATCTCTCAGAATATCACATTCTGTACGTTTGTGCTGAAGTTTTTTCCATTCTCAATTTACTTAATATTAGTTTTTGGCTTCAATTATTTATATCGAGTCCAAAATACCTTTATACAGAATGCTGTTCCCCTTAGCCCACAAATGCTGCTTCATTAAAGCCCAGGGGTGGCACTTGATGCATTCTCAAACTTTTAGGCAACATCCCTAATTACCAAAAGTGGGATAAAATCTGTGCATATTTAAATGGTTAATTTTTCCATTTTTCCATTGTGACAAAATATAAATTTTCTCACTCAGACTCCTAAATCCCTCTCCAAATATATCCGTTTCACATAAAAGTGTGTGTGCTTCTCCTTCCGCCTAACTGGCACGTCGTCCTTACGGGCGCCACTCCGTGTAACTCCACGCTGCACTCCAGTGGCAAAAGAAATAAGATACATTTACTATACTCGTCTGGCAGCTGCTCCCGTATAAGGTGGGTAACTCTGTATTAAGGGTCTTGGTAGACTATATTTTATACTTATGTCGGATAGATGAGGAATTAATATTCCTAACGGGTTATTGTGAGAGGCCTTAGATCTTATCCTATATGCACGCAGCCCTCGCCTCTCTGACCTTGAACACATACTTCAATCTGATTTTTTGAGACTTGAAACTGGATTTCTTAAAACAAACTGATTTTAAACACTGACAAGACTGTAACAATGGTATTTGGGACCAGAGCTAAATTGCTAAAGCTGCCAATGACAGAGCTTCAGATAAAAACCAGCTCTTAAAGGCTTTAGGCGCCGCCCCTCCTTTGTAACGCTAACCAAATAACGTCACACCACACAAGGTTGGAAGAAAAGGTCACAGCTTTATTTTAACACCCGCTGTTAAAATCACCCAGCCTGCCCGCCAGCCAAGCAGGATCCATGCGAAATGGGGGGGGGGGGGGGGAGATCCCTGCCGACAGCCAGCAATCGGCCCGCTCCCTCCACCCGCCCGTATCATGTGCATGGGGGGGAGATCCCTGCCGACAGCCAGCAATTGGCCCGCTCCCTCCCCCCGCCCAAAAGCACTGTGAAATGGGAGGGGGAGATCCTCATTCAGCCGATGTTGGGCTGCTTCCCTCCCGCCCCTAGGGTCAGCTTAGGCCCAGCCCTAAAGCTGGCGCCCAGCCTTTTACCAGCGTTGATTGGGCATAGGCCGGCCCGGCCCTACAGCCGGCGCCTCCAGCCTGCCGCGCTGTTCTAGGGGCTCCAGCTGAGGGACAGACCCTAAAGTCCTCGCCCGTTCTCCGTCTCCTGAGCTTGGCTGGCGCGGCAGCTCCGCCCCCCGGAGGCCCCTCTGCCGGGCACTGGCTACCCTGGGGCTGACACACCCACCCAAAGCTGCGACCTCTGACCTCAATTCCTCCCGCAAACTCCCCTTGATGTTATGTAGGAACACCTCCAAACCCTTTGGCGATAGATGTACACCATCTCTGCCAGCTGCCGTCAATCTCTCTGTGCCTAAGGAGAAACACGTTAATATTCTTGCGTCCGCACGCTGCTGTGCCCTTTGGCCCTGATGTAACCTCTATATGCACTGGACTTCCACCTCCCCAGTTTTTTTATTTGCTCTGGCGTACAGCCGTTCTCAGCTGCCACTGTAGCGGCGCCGATTCTGAAGGAATGAGTACTAAATAAACTAGAATCCATCTCCCCAGCTGCAAGGCACCGCCTAAAAACGCTTTGAAACTGGTACCTTGTGAGCGGCGTCGCGTCCTGATGGACGAGGAAATTGCCCCCTACCTTGGGCCTATGCCTTGCGTAGCGCTTAATCAGCGCCACTGGGCACACTTTTTCATTAAGGTTCATCGTGAGATGAACCCACACTCCCCTTCCCCCTTGGTCGGTTTTAGACCTGTGGATCTTGCACGCCACAGACGTAGCATTAATAATCACGTTTGAGAAAAGCAAACCCACACCCGGCTTGCTTTAGATGCTGCCACTAGCTCGCCGACCCTGAAGGCGCCAAAGAAAGCCACGGCAAATGCGACTCTGAACAGTTCCCTTTCCGCTGTATTGACACATACCTCTTTTGCTGCCCTCATCAATAACCCAAGCCTGTCTAGTGTTACCGGCTCCCTACCGTCAGTTCTCTTGGCTTAGCCCCTACCCCAGCCTATGAGGATTCTCCTAACTATGAAATCCTTGGTTATGTCCTTGCGGTTATGGAGCTTCAGGAAGAAAGCCAAACCTGCCAACATGGTCCCAACACTGGTCCGTGTCACCCCAGCTGTCTTCTGGGCCTGTAGGAAGCTAATGATCCGTGCGCTGCTACCTCGCTTACCCTCAACTCTGTCCGTTTGCTTGAATGCTAGCCATGTGTGCCAAGCCCGGAGGTAGGTTTTCCAGGTGCGTGGGGCTTGCGACTTCTGGACCAGGTCCATTAGTCTGATGTCCCTATCTGCCAAAGGTGACGTGGGCACGTTAGACCTATGGCCTTTGCCGCTGGCGCTGCTCGCCTAAATGCTGTCCAATTGAACCGCGATAAGGCGTCTGCTATCACATTTAATCTCCCCGGGACATGCTTGGCTTTAAAGTTGATGTTGCTGCGCATGCAGAGCAGCACCAGCCTCCGCAACAGCCGGATCACCGGGCTTGATGTTGCGGAGAGGCTGTTTACTGCTCCCACCACCCCCAGGTTGTCGGACCAGAATATGATGTGTTTGTTACTGAGCTCCTTAGCCCAAAGCTCCACCGCCACTATGATGGGAAAGAGCTCCAGGAAGGCGATGTTCTTTGTTAAACCCGAGTCTATCCATGCTTGGGGCCATGGTTCTGCGCACCATTCCCCTTTTAGGTAAGCCCCGAAGCCTAGCGACCCCGCCGCGTCTGTGAACAGCTCTAGCTCCTGGTTACTACGGCCCCCTTCTATCCATAGCTTTTTGCCATTAAAGTCCTGGAGGAAAGCTTCCCAGACGCCCAGGTCTGATCTAAGTTCTTTAGTGACCCTGATGCGGTGCAGTGGTCGGGAAGCCCCCGCGGTCGACCTCTCTAATCTCCTGCTGAAAATCCTGCCCATGGGTATGACCCTACATGTGAAATTTAGGAGCCCGAGCAGTGCCTGCATCTGTCTTAGTGAAACCTTCCTAGCACCCTTGCATTCCTGAATAAGACCCCTCAGTTTGATAACTTTATCCCTGGGCAGCCTAGATTCCCCGGCCACTGAATCGATCTCGATCCCTAGGAATGATAAGGTGCTGACCGGGCCCTCTGTTTTGTCCTCAGCTATGGGTATCCCCATGTTACGCATTAGCCCAGAGCTGCTCTCTAAGAGCCTCTTGCAAAGTGTGGACTCAGGGGGCCCCACGAGGAGGAAATCATCCAAGTAATGTGCTATAGTGTCACACCCCGTACGATTCATTATGCACCAGTGTATAAACGTGCTAAATGCCTCAAAAAAGGCGCAGGAAATGGCGCAGCCCATGGGGAGGCACATGTCCACATAGTAAGCCCCCTCGAACTTGCAACCCATGAGCCTGAAACTATCTGGGTGTAATGGTAGTAGGCGAAATGCTGACTCTATGTCCAGCTTGGCCATAAGGGCCCCCCTCCCATAAGTCCTGACTATGGTGATGGCCCTATCGAACGATTGGTATTGGACATGGCACACATGCTGATCGATAGCGTCATTGACGGATCTGCCCTTGGGGTAAGATAGGTGCTGAATGAGCCTGAATTTGCCGGGTACTTTCTTTGGAACTACCCCTAAGGGGGATATGATTAAATTGTGTATGGGCAGTGAGTGAAATGGCCCTGCCATGCGTCCCAGGCTTATCTCCTTGCTAATTTTTTCACGCACAACGTGCGGGTAAATCGAGGCGGATTTAAGGTTGCGCCTTGCGCGGGTGGTTACCAAATTGGACCCCACTGGAATGACAAAAACCTCCCTAAAACCTCTCTCGAGAAAATCCGCTGTCGCCTGACAAGGGTAGGCCTGGAGCCATGGCAGCATGCATTCTAATTTAATTGGCGTTTCCGCCCTTGCCGGGGCCACTATCAGCCTGCTTTCCGGTGGTCTTGGCGTTTCTAAAACATTTGTGCGCTGGGTGGCCGCCGCTGCAGATTGAACAAACGTGTAGGAACCTACATTCCCCTCCCTTTGAGCAAGAGTTTTTATTGAAGGCCCAGCACTCTGATCTCTTGGGTTTACCCGGTGGTTGATTAGCTGGCCGCCCACTCGGCCCCCTGGCAAAGGGAGCCAATTTCTCCGGTGTAACCCGGCGGATCCATAAGTCCAGGTCCTTAGTGCCAAAATTGAGAACGGGGTTACCGTGCATCTTGTGCCTAAACTCCTCATCGTATTCGTGCCATGCTGCGCCCCCATACGTTTTGTGTGTGTCGTGTATCAGTTCGATGTACTTAAGGACATTCAGGCCCTCCTCTGGGTGCTTCTCCAGCAGGCAGCTGGCTAACACTAGGTAACCCCTTAGCCAGTTGTCCATGGCTT
>NW_027457321.1:102500-136167 GCF_040206685.1 Ascaphus truei
TTATAGAGAGAACTCTAAGGTGTCTTAAGATGCATTAAGATAGATTATGTATGTAAATATTTATTTATATAGCGCTTTATAAGAGAGGCAATACAGTACAGAGAATTATAGTACAATAAGTGCAACAAACAAAATCAGACAATAGGAAAGGAAATCCCTGGCCTGGAGAGCTTACAGTCTTAATGCTAGATCCATGGAACTCTGTTGTGTTTACGCTAATAACGGGACATGCCTGAAATTGGTACCTGACCCTGTGTGGTAGGCAGAGACACAGGGGCAGTGCCTGCCAATATCATAAAGAGCAGTGCACTTCCTATTTAGTAGAAGTGTGTGTCAGAGTTAAGAGTTCAGTCCAGAGTTAGAGTCTGCTGAGTCTGTCACCTGGCTGGCCCAGGGTGACAGAGAGAGCCTATATCAATTGGCCGTTGGAGAAGGGGAGCCATCAGCCTCTGAGTAGAGCTGATGCAACCTTAGTTAGGGAGGTGGACCAATTCCTCTCACCCTGTTTAGGGGGCGAGGGAAGAGCTAGCCCCACCCTGGGTGCCCTTGACCTGGGGTGGTGGCAGGGACACAGAGACCATCCTGAGGGAGAGCAGTCCTGTGTGGAGGAAGACACCCTGTACCTGATTGACAGTCTTGTTGCTGCTATTCTGCTGCTGTGAATAAAGAGCTGCGGCTGCTTTTAAAGATATACAGTGTGAGACTGGAATCTCTCATCCCCGAGGGGGGGGGACTCTCTGGAAGGATTCCACCCGTATTCCTGGGGCTCAGAGATGGAGGCGCTGCACCATTACATACATAGTTACATAGTAGAAGAGGTTGAAAAAAGACGTACGTCCATCAAGTTCAACCTATGCTAAATTCAGACAACAGATACTTTATATCAATATCTATACTTACTTATTGATCCAGAGGAAGGCAAACAAAAAACCCCATTAAGGGGAAAAATTAATTCCTTCCTGACTCCAAGAATTGGCAATCGGATTAATCCCTGGATCAACATCCTTCCCATATATACTTATTTGGTATATCCCTGTATACCTTTCCCATCTAAAAAGATGTCCAACCTTTTTTTGAACAAATCTATTGTATCTGCCATCACAGTCTCCATGGGTAATGAATTCCACATTTTAACTGCCCTTACTGTAAATAACCCTTTCCTTTGTTGCTGGTGAAATTTCCTTTCCTCCAACCTTAAGGGATGGCCCCGAGTCCTTTGTACTGCCCGTGGGATGAATAGTTCTTTTGAAAGCTCCTTGTATTGTCCCTGAATATATTTGTATATAGTTATCATATCCCCTCTTAGACGCCTCTTTTCTAATGTAAATAAATCCAATATAGCTAGCCTCTCCTCATAAGTTAGAATGTCCATCCCCTTTATTAATTTGGTGGCTCTTCTCTGCACTCTCTCTAGTTCCATAATGTCTTTTCTTAGGATTGGTGCCCAAAATTGTACTCCATATTCAAGGTGTGGTCTTACTAATGCTTTGTAAAGGGGCATAATTATGTCTACTTCCCTTCCATCCATTGCCCGTTTGATGCAAGATAAGATCGTGTTTGCCTTTGCAGCTACTGCATGACATTGGGCACTATTGCTAAGCCTGCTGTCTACAAGCACACCTAAATCCTTCTCCATCAAGGATTCCCCCAATATATCTCCATTTAATTTGTAAGTCGCCTTTTTATTCTTGCATCCCAAATGCATAACCTTACATTTATCTGTATTAAACCTCATTTGCCATTTACCTTCCCACGTTTCCAGTCTCTCCAAGTCCTTCTGAAGAGAAATTTCATCCTGCTCTGATGAGACGGAGGCATTCACCCCAGAAACCTGATCCTGTCATCCCCCATACCATCGCGGGAGACTCAGGCCCCCCTGTTGCCAGCAGGTATGCACCACACTCAGACACGTAGCCAGACCCTAGTACAGAGGAGGGGGCCCGATCTGCGATTGGCCCAGGGAAGGGGGGCTACATTGGGAATCAATGTTATTTTTCTTCATATTAATGGGTATTCTCAAAGCTAATGATATGCCAAAATGACGTCCATTACAGTAGCAAAACTACAATTGTTTCTTCACTTTTTCTGCTTGATGAATAGGGTGACCAGATTTCGATAATGAAAAACCGGGACACCTTAAAAAATTATTTATTAAACAAATTACATCACGTGACACCCCCCGTTGCCATGACAACAAGACACTCTGATGCCCCTGCAGTGTTAGTGTGTATAGAGGTGGGGGCTTTGCTTGGGCCCTTCAACTCTTACAGCCAGGGCATTATTGGCCAGGAATGCCCAGTTCGGAGGGGATTACTACTTCAAAATGTATTTGATTCGTAACAACATCAAAAAACTCTAATACCAATAACTAACAACCACAGACAATGGTAATCTAAACCATAAAATAAAATGTCTACGGCCCTTGTTCAAGCATGTTTGCGGTACTTACCAGATAAATCAGTGCCTGCAATCCACGACTGTATCCGCCTCTCCGAGCGTCTGAAAGCAATCCAGCGTTCCTGGTGTGTGGCTGAAGAGGTGAGGGACTCCCTCCTCTCAAACGGAAAAGAAGAGCAAAAAATAGAGTTGGAACATACCTATCATACAGGGATGAGAGAGAGAGACAGAGAATGAGAGAGAGACAGAGAATGAGAGAGAGACAGAGTATGAGAGAGAGACAGAGAATGAGAGAGAGAGACAGAGAATGAGAGAGAGAGACAGAGAATGAGAGAGAGACAGAGAATGAGAGAGAGACAGAGAATGAGAGAGAGAGACAGAGAATGAGAGAGAGACACAGAGAATGAGAGAGAGACAGAGAGAGAGAGACACAGAAAGAGAGACAGAAACAGAGAGAGAGAGAGAGAGAGAGAGAGAGAGAGACAAAAGTAATGTACTGTATAACCATTATACCGTACCCCCTAGTATTCGTGTAATCATTGTCCCACACCCCCTATTACTCACGCTTTGGCAATACTGAAATGTTCTTTTGACAGAGACACACAGAGAGAGACAGAGACACACAGAGAGAGACAGAGACACAGAGAGAGAGACAGAGACACAGAGAGACACACAGAGAGAGACAGAGACACACAGAGAGAGACAGAGACACACAGAGAGACAGAGACACAGAGAAAGAGAGAGAGACACGGGCCTATTTAGTAAGCGTCGATAAGGCTGCGTCTATAGTATTTCAGACGGAGGGAAGGCACACACGCTGCAATACACTTGCTGAAGCCTGAGCTTTTTTATGGCTTTGCAGGGTATGCAGCGGGTGCGATTGGGGGCGTGGCAATAAATATTTGGAGGCGTGGCAATAACGTTCCGGCGCGGACGTCACTTCCCTACCTCACATCCCGATCCACCGGCATTTTTTCAGATGCAGCATCTGAAGCACTGTGCAGACAAGAAGAAAAATGCACACAATGCGCACCAGAGATTAAAATATAGTAAATTATTTATTAATAAAACAAGAAATAACCGAGGGGGATCCAACCCCACCTCAGTACTTTCTTCTCATTGCTATTGCCACACTATACGTCCTGACGCCGCAAGGGAAGTTGGTACGCGACCAAGACGAGACGCCGGATTTACAGTGGAACCACAACATACCACAGATTGCTGGAGGACCACACTGCGAGGGGCGCAGCCTATCGAGTTTCCCGGTCATCGTCCAAAGTCTGGAGCTGCGGAGTGACTTCCGGATTACCACGGAGCCCGAGCCTGTCTCACACAACGCTTTTACCAAACGGATGTTTGTGAGTTTGCTATTTTTATCTTGTCCAGGAAATGAAATTGTTAAACCGAATTTACACATGGAGCGGGCGCTTTCTCTTCTTTTTTTTGTTTAGATATCTATCGAGGAGGTGGTTGTTTCCCTGAAGAGAGCTGCCAGGGCTCCAGAGGACGCCCGAATTGGATCCTTTTATGATTGAGTTATAACATACTGCACGACACACTTTATTCGAGCAAATGCCCGATTTGTACCTGGCAGATACCTGGAATCCGCCGCTGCTCACCTCTTGCATGCTGCGTTGCGTTTGCCTTCCCAGCCACGGTTCATGCCTGGCTGACGGGGGCATGATCTGTTAAATGATAACGAGAAGAATTTACTAGGCTGCAATGTTTCGTTTGTCCACCAGATGGCATAAACTCATGACTTAAGTAATGTGTGGGCTTTGCAAGTTGTTTCGTTTACAGTACAAAAAAAGATACTTTATCCCAGTACAGTATGCTACAGTATTGTAACTTGTCCTTGAGACTGAAGGAAGAGTTGCAAATAATGTATCAATTTAGGCTTTATACAGTACTGTATTAAATAAAGACAAAGATCATTTTCGCTTACACTATTCTACAGAGACATGAGTGTTCAAGTGGAGCCCGCTTTCCAAAAACCTGACAGAAGTTATGCTTATTTGATATGGGCCGCTATTAATGCAACAGAGGATAAGATGGCAACAGTTGTTCAAATTTATCAGTATTTTATCGAAAACTATGACTTTTACAGATTTTCGCCAACTCCTCATTTGTGGAAGCGGGCAATAAGGAAAAGGTTATGTAGTGACCCCTGTTTTCACCGTATTGAGCCCCAATTTGTTGGAGGGTATTGGTGTGTGTCACAGGGTTTTTCCCGTATCTATGATAATGGAGGCGGCAAAAGGCGAAGGGTCGTGTTAAAACGAAATAAGAATCGACAGTCCCTGCCAAGCAATGCGCCAGAACCAGAACCAGAACCAGCAGCAGCACCAGCTTATCATGATGGCCCCGCCGTCGGTGACAACTCTGAGATGGATTTCGCAGCCAGTTTTGATGAAGCTTGCATGTACCTAAGCGATTTCCCGCTGACTACAGGTGGGCTAGTCCCTCTGCAAACTATCGACGTGGGTGATGATGAAGGCTGGACTGGAAGTGGGCCGGCGCCGGCGCAAGCTGAATGGGAAATTTAGTAATACAGTATGGTGAGTACTGTATTTTTGCCGTATTATTTTGGTGGGGCTGGCTGGGTACTTCTTTAGGGGGCTGACCATTACTGTACATTAAAACTTTTCATTTTGTTTTTCCTCAGAAAAGAAAACGGCTAATGGGGGGATTTCGATGGATACAGTAATAAAGTGCTGTACAGTATGCTGATGTTTTCCAGCCGAACAGTATACTGTGTAATAAACCCGAATAAATAAAACTATGCATTTATTCTACAGTACATGTTCAGTAAATTACTGCACATACTGGGGGCGAGATGTGTTTGCAGCAGAGAGAGATTTAATAATATTGTACAGTGAGCAGGGGGATCCCTGAGCCAGAAATTAATGCTCAGGGAACCCCCCCCCCCTGCTCCTGATCAATATTATTAAAAATACGGAAAATGCTGCGTCATTACCATAGCGGATAGCCGCTAAGGCAATGAAGGGGTTAACCCACCGTGCCCGCTTTATTGTGTGTAGTGGGGATGGGTGAGGGGGGTATTTGGCCCTTGGTGTGAGTTTAGGACTTGCGGGAGGGGGGGGGGGGGGGTTGCGGGTGCACTTAACCCCTTCACGACCGTAGCAGTTAATACCGCTACGGTCATGAAGGGGTTAAGCCCTCCCGCTACCCCCCCCCCCCGCAAGCCCTCCCCAACCATCGTTGGGGCGAATACCCCATTCACCCACCCTCCCGCAACCCACAACAATAAAATACACACAGCAGCCGCCAAAAAATAAATAAATAAATGACAATGAATACATTTGAAATACATTTTTATTGATAGTGTAGATGTGCAGGGGGTCTCCGGAGCTGAACCGCGTTGGTTTTAGGTCTGGGGACCCCGTGCCCCCCGAGATACAGGCCCCTTTAGGGGGTGCCGGTATCCCTCTGCGTTTAAAGGTCCCGATCACGTGACCGCGGCCTGTAAACCAAGCAGAGCAGAGGGATACCGGCACCCCCTTAATTGGCCTGTATCTCGGGGGGCACGGGGTCCCCAGACCTGAAACCTGTGCGCTTATGCTCTGGAGACCCTCTGCACATGTACAGTATCAATAAAACACATACTGTACAATAAATAAAAACTCGTTCTTTACCTTAGCGTCTATGCGCTATGGTAAAGAAGCATTATTTTAATAATATTGTAAAGTGAGCAGGGGGTTCCCTGAGCCAGAAATTAATGCTCAGGGAACCCCCCCCCCCCCCTGCTCCTGATCAATATTATTAAATATACGGAAAATGCTGCGTCATTACCATAGCGGATAGCCGCTAAGGCAATGAAGGGGTTAAGGCATAATAAACAATTAATACATTCAATACATATTTTTCACGTCTGTGTTAAAACTCCCTGCCTTCTCTCTAATCTATGTAAAACCCCCTCCCCCTATTCTCGCTTTTAAAACGCCCTGCCTTCTCTCTAATCTATGTAAAAAACCCTCCCCCTATCCCCCTATTGTGTGTGTGCGTTAAGTTTCCCTGCAAGCTATGTAAAAAAAACCTCCCCCTATTGTGTGTGTGTGTGTGTTAAATCTGCCTGATACTGATACTTACAAGTCTTGAAGTACCTACCCACTCCCACTGGTTTCTCCAGGGTCTATAATAATATTATTCTATATATTGGATGGAATAGCTGTGAGTTGGAGCACCCCAATTCTTCTACCTGTTAAATCTGCCTGGCCTGTGTTTCTGAGTGCTGAGTGCTCTGCGTTAAAGGCCCCGATCACGTGATCGCGGCCTGTAAACCAAGCAGAGCAGAGGGATACCGGCACCCCCTAAAGGGGCCTGTATCTCGGGGGGCACGGGGGCCCCAGACCTGAAACCTGTGCGCTTCAGCTCCGGAGACCCCCTGCACATCTACACTATCAATAAAAATGTATTTCAAATGTATTTATTGTCATTTATTTATTTATTTAGATTTATTTATTAATTGTGCTGCTGAAGCAAGTCGTAAACTCACACCAAGGGCCAAACACCCCCCTCATCCCCAATAAAAAAAAATTCACGCACAGCAGCCCCACAATTAATAAATAAATCTAAATAAATAAATAAATACATGAAGAGAAATAAATATATACTGTACAGTATATACTTTGTATATATATATATATATATATACACTGTATATATATATATATATATATATATATATATATATACACTGTATATATATATATATATATATATATATATATATATATATATATATATATATATATATATATACAGTATACATATATATATATATATATATATATATACACACATATATATACACATATATATACATACATATGTGAGTGAAAAGAGAAAAAAGTTACCCGTACAGTATGGGAGCACTCAGGTATGCAATTGATATATTTGTTTATTTATTTGACACAGTGCAAAAAGGGATGAATAAACAGTACATGATTTAAAAACACTTAAAAAAGAGGCATGGACCCCTGTCATGGGTGTTACCCTTAAACACTAATGAACAGCACTAGGGAACGACACACACTGTCAACCCTAAACATGAAAAGGATAGTGACTCAAAAAACACTAGGGAGAATCAAAGTGAATCACAATAGGTTACTGGGTTCAAAGGCACCTATACAACGCTAAGGATAATGCACACTACACACCAAAAGGTAGACTTGTCAAAGTATAAATGACAGTCTCAAAGCATCACACATCTGCATTAGCATACAGTAATATAACCAATGCCTACAGCACAAATCATGTGTAGGAAAGGTGGTAAGGTGGAATGAAATCCCTAGATGTGTAGAGCAATGAAGTTAATGAATAGCATACAGTATATAGGAAAATACCTAATGAACGCCTATTGAATAACCTACAGTAGTGTTTGTTATCAGTGTCCCTAGTGAAAAAATAAATGAAAGGTCACAGTCCAGAAAAATAGTTTGCATAAGTGCTGGGTAGCATAGTTATATACATGTATATACATAATATATATATATATATATATATATATATATATATATATATATATATATATATATATATATATATATATATATATATATATATATATATATATATATATATATATATATATATACACAGTATACAGTATATATACACACATGATGAACCAATAGTACAAATACATGTAGAATGGTTATCAAAAGCATACTGTCCTACAGATAACGCTTCTCTATACAGACAATAATAATAATCCATTTAATAACCCTAACTTATTTTACAATATAAAACATAACATTACAATCCACACAGTACATTGCATTTACATTGTATACTGTAAATGATGCATAGCATTAAATCTATGCACCATATACAGTACTGTACATTCTGCAAATGAATGTTAACAATATAATTGCAAGCTACTCTACCAGTAAATACAAACACTTCCAAACAAGTCAACTACAGTATTTTAACCAATCAAGTAAACCAAAATCAATATATACTGTAAGTACCAACCAGAAAAGACAATTTAAAACCAAACTAACCCTTACAATACCAAGGATTACATCTATCTAATTGTAAAAAACCTTATACATTATACACAGCATTGTTTAAAGCCCCCTCCCCCCTAATGTTTCTGTTAAGCAGATTACACTGAAGGGAGAGAGATATAAAGGCCTAAAGCCCCTTCCCCCCTAATGTTTGTGTTAAACAGATTACAATGAAGGGAGAGAGAGATAAAGGCCTAAAGCCCCTTCCCCCCTAATGTTTCTGTTAAACAGATAACAATGAAGGGAGAGAGATATAAAGGCCTAAAGCCTTACCTGCATTGGTAAACCCTCCCTGCATTGGTAAATCCTCCCTGCATTGATGTCGTGCAGTGTATGTAAATGTGGGGAGGGGGGGGCCCAATGTGCATAATGTACTGTGAGGTCTAACCACCCTCACCCCCTACCCACATACTGTACCCTTACCCCCCCCCCATCCTGGCCATGGCCCCTCACGCACAGCAGCTCCACAATTAATAAATAAATCTAAATAAATACATGAAGAGAAATATATACTTTATATATAAATGTGAGTTTATAAATAAAATAAAGAATATTATTTCTAGGGGCCCTAGAACAGAAGTTCCCACGCCAATTGCGCGCTCATTGCTCTTTTTTTGCTCTTTTTTTACAATGTTGCTGGTCTTGCGGCTTTGCAGTCTGCAAGCAAAAAGCGCAAAGTGTATGAAGTCTGGGTGAGCGCTTTCCACATTTGATGCCTACGGCACCTTCCCATTTCTACAAACTTCAATACCTGCACAGTTGGTAGCGCTTTCCATCCCAGCTACCATTCTGGATATTCACCTCTCACAGGCCATTCTTGCCCGAGTCTGTCCTATCAGACAGGGGCATTAATCTGTATCCACACCACCTGGACAATTTCTCTCTGTCAGAGACTTGTGCTATTTATTTTATATATTTTTGTGTAATTATTCATGCAATTTTATGCTCATTTCATATGTGGTTTTCAACATAAAGTGGCTGCTGGGCCTGATCCTAACTCATACAGTATAGCGCTTCCCTGTTTGTTTGTTTATTGCAAGCAAAAAGCAGTTTGTAGTACTGAGTGTGAGATAAATTACTGTATTTATCAGTGTTGATCAAAGAGTTGATCAGAAGGATTCCCCTTATATACAGTACGTAGAATTAATAAAATTGTATTATTTTCCGATATCCGCAGTGATTCTGGTCAACCTGACAGATTTGTAGTAATACAGTATACTGCAAGACCATGTGTTGTCTACCCTTTACTACAGTATACAGTACTGTATGAATGACAATAGAGTGCTGTATACTTTATAAGGGGAATCCTTCTGATCAACTCTCTTTGATCAACACTGATAAATATCATATTTATACCCCTTTAGCACCTGTCGTTCCATCCTACTGTATGCACCCATTTACTGTACAATGGTGATTGCGGTCGTATTCACGTACTTTATGTGAGATAAATTAACCAGTTCTTTTATTGCTGAAGTCGCCACAAAATACTTTTATTTACAAATACAGTACAATACAATGGTGAAACATTTCAAGTTAACAGCAATTCAAAACATCAACACACAATAATACATACTGTACAGTAATGTATGATTATTTATTTATAATACAGTATACAGTTCTGTACTGTATGCAGTATACAGTACTATATTTGGGCCTTGTCTTTGGGGGTTTATTCATGCAATTATTAGGGTGACCTGCCGTTGGAAATACTGACACAGTACAATCCTACAGCTACACCACCCACCCCCTCCCTTAGAGTTTTTAAACCCTCCCTGGCCAAGCATCAATCGTCTGGCTAATCCAATCCAAGCCATTGTTTTGTTAATCTGGCCCTGGGCTGTTCAGAACAGCCACTGCTTCTAAATTACTGAAAATATACAGGATAAATATACAGTAATGTGAAATAATCCTTTCTGTGGGTCTGAGAGGGTTGAAAGTCACCAGGTCCTCATACAGTAGAGTACATTCTCGAATACCTTTAGAATAAAAATACAGTATATATAAATATACAGTATAAATATTGCACAGTATACTGTAATGTTAAATAACCCATCCTGTTCTTTTTCCCTTCATACTGTAACAGTATCCTCATTGTGTCTGCGGTACAGTAGTTCATTGAGAGAGGAGAGGTTTTGTGTACATCATTACTGCTGTTTATATACTGTACATTTGACTGCACAAGCAGATTTGACGAACACAAGGCCCCCCCTCCCCCTTGGGCACCCTTTTTCCTGGAACGACAAGAAAACAAAAACTTTGTTCAGTTACTGTACTGTACTGTATGTGCGTACTGTATTATGGTAGAACTACTGTACAGTAGGTGGCTGGTGCAGCTTTCTCTGGAAAGAAAAAAATGGAGCAGTTAGCAGGCAGTTACTGTAGTACTGTCAAACTAGTCTACTGTACTGTATACTGGAACTACTGTATACTCTGACTATTGGGAAAGCTAAAATCTGTGCCATACTTACCTGTATCATACTGTACTTACTGTACAATACTACAGCACTGTACTACTTTCCTGATGCTTGTCCATTGCGCGCGATGACAATGGGCAACACAGTGGCAATATGGTCTATATATTTATTGCATCGTTCCACGGTGAGTACATCGTTCCAAAAACTCATTATGGCTTTATACAACTCGTCCTTCTTGGAGGGTTTCGCCACTTTACGGATGTGGTCCTTCAGCTGATGCCAGACCATTTCGATCGGATTGAAGTCTGGCGATCTGTGATTGGAAAGAAAGGACAATTAGTTTAAGAGATACAGTACACAGTACAAACAGTGGGGAACATAAATGGGACACGGTCTACTGCACTTACTCCGCTGGCGTCTTCACCCAGTTGATGCCGCGCTCAAGGATATGCGCCGTCGACGCGGTGTGCTTGGGATCATTGTCCTGGTAAAAGCGATGACCATTGGGAAAGTCTTGTGTGATGTATCGCACTATCACGGGCACAATGTTGTCTTGGAAGAAATCTTTATTCATGATTCCTATAGCAAGAAAAGAAAAGTGCTCAATAGTACAGTACAGTGCATACGGTAAGGCAACACTAGTCAAGTACAGTGCATTAGGCGGCATTATATTTGAGAAATTGTACCTTCAAAGACGACAATGCATCCCGGTCCACGCCTAGAGATGGCACCCCACACATGCAGCTTCACAGGGTGTTTTGGCCGTGGCTTCAAAGTTATGCGGCCTTTTTTGTGGAACGCAAATCTTGCAAATCTCTCCAGCAACACAGTAGACTCATCAGTGAAGATGCAATCCTGGAAAGTCTCACCGCTGTCGATCCATGCCTGGGCCTGGAGCACTCTTTTGATTTTGTTTGCGTCCCGTATCATGGGGTACGCTCTGTAATGACAATGAATAAAAAATGTTAGCGTCACAGCGCAGTACAGTTTGCAAAACAACACTTTTACTTTACAGTACAGTACCTCCTGTACTGTCCACTACTAACCTCACACGTCCATATTTCCATCCAATTCTGCGTCTCATCTTCTTTATGCTGCTCTCGGATACAGTCAGATTGTGGTTTTCCTGAAGAGTGTTTTTAACCCTTAATGCGCTCCTCTCATCATTCTCCTCACTTATTCTGTCCACCAGAAGAGTAGTCTCCCTACAATGCAAAGAAATTATATTGTGTTATTAATATGCAGCAATATAAAATGTATACTGTATACTGTACATGTAATGTTGTAATATACAGTAAATATAAATATACAAAAAATGTATACTGCTGTACTATAAATATAAATAGACAAAATATACAGTATACAGTACTGTTGTAATATAAATATACTATATAAATATACTGTTGTTATATCATAATAAATACACATCATATACTGTATATTCCGTTGTAAGATGAATTGCAATATACCAAAAGTGTACAGTATACTGCTGCACAAAAAATATAAATTGACCACACATACAGTACACTACAGTATATACTGTTGTAATATAATAAATATACTATATAAATACGGTATACTGTTGTTATATCATAATAAATACACATCATATACTGTATATTCCGTTGTCAGATGAATTGCAATATACCAAAAGTGTATACTGCTGCACAAAAAATATAAATTGACCACACATACACTACAGTATATACTGTTGTAATATAATAAATATACTATATAAATACGGTATACTGTAGATGTACACTACAGTTTTCTATATTTTTTTTGGTTAAGTTTTATAAATACAGTACTGTATACTTACGCATTTGTTACCTTTGGTGCCTTTTTGCGGTCTCTGTTTTTTTCCTTGTGCATGATAGCACACGGTGCTTGATGGCACAACGAGACCAGAAGCAGTTAACCAGCGCTGGATATCTGCAATTCGTTTTCCGCTCGTGTACATCTCCTTCATTCTCATTCTGAGATCCTTTGAAATCTTCTTAACAGGCATTGCTGCGAGTACTGTAGAAAGAAATACAAACACAAGAATGTGTATTCGATGTTTAGTCGATGTGTATTCAATGTGCAGTGAATCCACAAAATAGATGGTGTATTTATATGTTAATGACTCACATAACAGACCACCCACTTTCAACACCTGTACCTGGCCGCCATGCATAAAAGGTTGTACACGTTGCATAGCCCCCCACTTGCTGATCTTTATCTGATCCATTGTCCAGATACTGCATTGTGCCTCCCGCTTACATGGAGCATCCCCGGTTCTATGGACGAAAAAAACCATCTCACCTCTGCTGTGCCTGCCACACTGAAAAAGAGAAAGGCAGTTACCGTTTCCAAGCCAAAGGCAAAGCGACAGGCTAAGGCCAACAAAGAAAACCTTCTGCTGACCCCAAAGGCTAAGGCTTTTAAAACACGTCAGCCTTATTATGTGAAGAAGAAATACGGTACTGTGCTCGGTACGCAAGACGAATGGCAGCCAACTCACCGAAACCGCAGACCACTTCCCATAAGCTTCGACGACTCTGCTGTAGCTGTCCCAGAAATCTTCAGCCCGGCTTCTCCACCCCCATCTTCTCCGGTTCCATCTGAAGATGCTGCTGCCTCTGAAATCAACGGGTCACTGTCTCCTTTGCTCTTGGACGACTCTGCTTCTCTCCCGGAAATCCAGCGGTCACCTTCTCCATCCCTCTTCCACCACACTGCAGCTTCTCCTGTACCGGGCATCCCCAGGTCACCTCTTCCACTCTCCATCGATGCCGCTTCTCTCCAGGGAACCCCCATCTCATCCTCCGTTGCACCCATCCCCCCAGATCTCCAGATGCCATGCACAAGCAGCTCGTTAGACCGGATCCTGAATGGGCTAAGTGTGGATCTCCCCGGGAATTCTAGTGTGCTGGCAAAGCTAGATCTGCTTCTGGAGTCGGTGCTACATATGGAGCAACGGATGCTACAAATGGAGCAGCGGCTGGATCAACGGATGCTACATATGTAGCAACGTATGGATCAACGGATGGACAAGATAGAGGCAGACATAGCGGGCATACATTATTTGCTCTGTGTTAATGCCCCTGTTTCCCCGACGCTGGAGCAGGGGGGTGACATGGATGTGATGCATGGTACCTTCGACCCCCTTCCATCACCAAGCACACCCCCTCCACCAGAAGATACAGTGTACTATGCTATTGAGGAGGACATGACAACCCCGTCAAGACCACGCCAGGAGACAACCCGGCGACCACTACCGGAGGAAAGCTTCCTCCCAGACACCCTACCATTGCCCATCGCCTCAAGTACACCCGCTCCCAAAAGACCTTCTACACCCGCTCGCATACAAACAGAGCCCGACATCTCCCTGTGCGATCTGCCACCGGCGCTGAGGGAGAAGTATAGGGTGAGGAGTGCTGGTATACCACACAAGTATGCCTTGATCATATTTAAACACCATGTTCCCTACACATTGTACTGCGAGTGGGTGTTCAAAGTGAACTATGATGGGAATCGCCAAAAAAAGGCCCTTCCTGCCAATTTAAGGAAAAAGATTGTGGAAGAAATGCAGCACTATTACCCTGTTACAGATCCTGTAATGAGAGGCGTTAGAGACTGCATTAATGGCGTTTTGCGCCATGCAAGGCATCGGCCATGGCTGGAAAATGGGGAGGACTTTCAGTGAGACCATACTGTAATATTGTGCTGTACTGTACAGTACTGTACATGTTTTACCCTATAGTATCTGCTGTACTTAAACAAAGGATACTGAATGTTGTTGTGTGTTGCACGGTTTTTGTACTGTATTTGTAAATAAAAGTTTTTGGTGGCGACTTCAGCAATAAAAGAACTGGTTAATTTATCTCACACTCAGTACTACTGTACAAACTGCTTTTTGCTGCCAGACTGCAAACCCGCAAGACCAGCAACATTGTAACAAAAGAGCAATGAGCGCGCAATTGGCGTGGGAACTTCTGTTCTAAGGCCCCTAGAAATAATATTCTTTATTTTATTTATAAACTCACATTTATAAACCCCGTCACCCACCCCCGCTAAACACAATAAAAAATAATCACACATAGCATCCCCGCAATAAATAAATAAATAAATAAATACAAATAAATACATTTGAAATACATTTTTATTTATAGTGTAGATGTGCAAGGGGTCTCTGGAGCTGAACCGCACTGGTTTCAGGTCGGGGGACCCCGTGCCCCCCGAGATACAGGCCCCTTTAGGGGGTGCCGGTATCCCTCTGCGTTAAAAGCCCCGATCACGTGATCGCGGCCTGTAAACCAAGCAGAGCAGAGGGATACCGGCACTCCCTAAAGGGGCCTGTATCTCGGGGGGCACGGGGTCCCCAGACCTGAAACCTGTGCGCTTCAGCTCCGGAGACCCCCTGCACATCTACACTGTGAATAAAACACACACATCATTAAAGAATCATTCTTTAGCTTAGCGGCTATGCGCTATGGTAAAGAAGCAGCATTTCTGTCTTTTTAATAATATTGTACAGTGAGCAGGGGGTTCCCTGAGACAGAAATCTAATCTCAGGGGACCCCCTGCTCCTGCACAATATTATTAAAAGTTCAGAAATGAGGCTTCATTAGCATAGCGTATAGCCGCTAAGGTAATGAAGGGGTTAAGGCATAATAACCAATAAATACATTCAATACACTACCCACTACCAATGGCAACCTCCGCTGCTGTACAGTAAAACAGAGAAAAAAATTAACACTTTCAAAGTAATGTCCCCTAACCCCTTAATCACCATAGCGGTTATTAACCGCTACAGTCATGAAGGGGTTAACCCACCCTCACCCACCACTCGGGACGCCTACTGTACATACCCTCCCACTCTAACCCCCCACCCCGTGAGGCCTAACCACCCTCAACCCTCACCCACTAACTACCCACAAGGGAGGCCTACCCACAAACCGTTGGGGAACCCCACCCCCCACCCCCAGTCCCCGCAATCAAAACAATGCACAGCCCCACAATAAACAGCATTCTATTTATTAAATATATTACCCACCCCCTGTGCCCCCCCCCCCATAAATACAAGATTTATTCTTTTACATTCAGGGTCCATAACGCAGCCCCACGCTAGTCCCCGGTGGGCTGGCAGGGCACCTGGACAGACCTACAGTTTACCAGCAGCATTCCACAGGTTCTGGAGGCCTGCTGGTGGATCCTGCCAGCACCATGGCGCCCAGGTGGTCTCCTTGGGTCACCGTGAGCCACAATTGGGTCCCCACGGTAGGCCCAAGGATGTCTGGGAGCCCCGGGTCAAACCCACAGGTGTCTGCGGGGCCTCGGGTGGCTCCCATGGGGGTCTGGGGAACTCACGGGTGCTCACTACGGGTCCGCGGTGCCCCCACAGAAGTGGGACCACACATCATCATCCCCGCATGTGTCACCCGTGGAACCACCAGCCTGATACCCTTTAGGATACCCGAGGATACCCACAGGTGGTCTCCATAGGCCCCACGCAAAACCACGGAATCAAACCCTGAATGTAAAAAAAATAAACCTGGCCTATACATTCAATACATACACCCACCCCCCCAACACCTACAGTACAATAATGTGCAAAATAACTATTATCCAGATATGGATAATAGATTAATTGCCCATTATTAAAAACATTAACTAGCATATACAAATAAATAAAGTACTACTGACCTCATCAATACGAAGTGTCCGACGCCAGCGCCTTCCTTCTCTTGCCCACACAAAACATAGCCAAAACCAAGGCAATACATTGCAATTACATTCAGATATCAATTAACCCCTTAAACACCTTATCGGATAATAACCGCAAAGGTAATTAAGGGGTTAAGCCACACAGGCACGATACCCACCCTTCACCCATGAATTTGTACTGTGGCTTCATCATGCAACTATATATACAGTATATACTGTATACTGTATATATATATACAGAGAGACAGAGAGAAAGAGAGAGAGATATATATACAGTATATATATATATATATATATATATATATATATATATATATATATACACACGTTATATACAGTACCTTAGTACCTGTACACACCCATGATAAACCAAATATACAGTACAAATAAATGTAGAAGGGTTATCAAAAGCATACTGCCCTACAACCAAACACTTCTCCATACAGACACTACATTAAAATCAATTTCCTTTAAAAATCCTAACTGATCTCACAATCTACTGTACTGTATATGATCACAAACCAATGAAAAAACTCACATTCCAATATGCATAAAATCTATGCACCATATACATTCTGCAAATTAATCAAACGTAAACAAAACTCAATTAGCAATCATTATTTACATCCCTAAACATTTCACACTCAATCACGAACAATGAAACCATTAACAGATTCACGCCTAGAGCAGAACAATTAAGCCTTTGAAAATATATAAGTACCGACAAAAATACAACCTTTACAACCAAGGCTATCTATCCCTGACCTTCCTCAAACACACAATACAATACCAAGGAATACATCTATCTAATTTTAAAATACTTTAAACTCACAAAATAATTTAAAACACATCTAATCCAGCTTTTAAAACATCATCATTTCTTACCCTGAATGTATACTGTACAGTATATCTCTCTAGACATATATATTGTACATACATACATACAGTGGCAAGAAATTATATACCACAAAAAAAAAAAAATACACATGTTAAAAAACCCTTTGAAATAATTAACAAGTTAAATAAAATACATTTCTTTACTGTAGTTCACTTACCATTACTTGCCCCCACCGACTCCCGTTGCCCAGCTTACTCACGAACCAATCCACGATCAGGAACCCATAAAATAATAAACCATTCAAAATAATAAACATTAAACTAAAAATCCAAATCAATCCACGGGTCTTCTACTTGTAATAGTGTACATCTTCATCTGTATTCTTCTTTCTTCTATCTCCTTCCTTGGGGGCGGGGCAGGGCGTGGTCTTCTTTCCATCATCGGCCACGCCCTTGTCTTTTTTCTTCTCCGGAGGTCCTTCCTCCGCGGCGTCTGGCTGCAAAATGAGACGACATAGGCTTTTAAAGGCCTATGACGTCACATTTTGCGTCATGGTTCCCACGGTCCTGATTGGACCGTGAAAACCATGTGTTTTGGCCGATAAAAAAAAAATTATGACGTCACTTAAAGGGAATGAAAGCACAGCCAATCAGAATGGCTTTGCTTCAATTGCCTTTAAGATGACGTCATGAAAAGGCACATGGCCGTGCACACATGGTACTAGAGCCAATCAGAGCGTGGGAACTTTATCCCTACTCTGATTGGCTCTGGTATACCATGTGTCAGGGGCTTGGGGGAGAAAGGATGTGACGTCAATGAAAACCTGTCACGTGGTACGGTAGCCAATCAGAGCGTGGGAACTTTATCCTTATTGACGTCACATCCTTTCTCCCCCAAGCCCCTGACACATGGAATACCAGAGCCAATCAGAGTAGGGATAAAGTTCCCACGCTCTGATTGGCTCTAGTACCATGTGTGCATGGCCATGTGCCTTTTCATGACGTCATCTTAAAGGCAATTGAAGCAAAGCCATTCTGATTGGCTGTGCTTTCATTCCCTTTAAGTGACGTCATAATTTTTTTTTTATCGGCCAAAACACATGGTTTTCACGGTCCAATCAGGACCGTGGGAACCATGACGCAAAATGTGACGTCATAGGCCTTTAAAAGCCTATGTCCTCTCATTTTGCAGCCAGACGCCGCGGAGGAAGGACCTCCGGAGAAGAAAAAAGACAAGGGCGTGGCCGATGATGGAAAGAAGACCACGCCCTGCCCCGCCCGGAAGGAGATAGAAGAAAGAAGAATACAGATGAAGATGTACACTATTACAAGTAGAAGACCCGTGGATTGATTTGGATTTTTAGTTTAATGTTTATTATTTTGAATGGTTTATTATTTTATGGGTTCCTGATCGTGGATTGGTTCGTGAGTAAGCTGGGCAACGGGAGTCGGTGGGGGCAAGTAATGGTAAGTGAACTACAGTAAAGAAATGTATTTTATTTAACTTGTTAATTATTTCAAAAGGTTTTTTAACATGTGTATTTTTTTTTTTTTTGTGGTATATCATTTCTTGCCACTGTATGTATTTATGTACTGTACAGTATGTATATATGTCTAGAGAGATATATATACATACAGTACAGTACAGGGTAAGAAATGATGTTGTTTTAAAAGCTGGATTGGATGTGTTTTAAATTATTTTGTGTATGCTGCTACAGTATGCTTTATTGTGAGTTTAAAGTATTTTAAAATTAGATAGATGTACTGTACAGTATTCCTTGGTATTGTATTGTGTGTTTGAGGAAGGTCAGGGATAGGCTTGGTTTGTAAAGGTTGTATTTTTGTCGGTACATATATTTTTTCAAAGGCTTAATTGTTCTGCTCTAGGCATGAATTTGTTAATGATTTTATTGTTCGGGATCTAGTGTGAATTGTTTAGGGATGTAAATAATGATTGCTAATTGAGTTTTGTTTACTTGGTTGATTAATTTGCAGAATGTATATGGTGCATACAGTAGATATTTAGGCATCATTTATATTGGAATGTAAGTTGTTTAAATGGCTTTTCAGAGGTTTAGTGATGATTTAGATTGAGAGATCAGTTATGAATATTAAAGGAAATTGATTTTAATTTAGTGTGTATGTATGGAGAAGAGTTTGGTTGTAGGACAGTGCTTTTGATAACCCTTCTACATTTATTTGTACTGTATATTGGTTTATCATGGGTGTGTATATAACGTGTGTATATATATATATACACTGTACTGTATACTGTATCTCTCTCTCTCTGTCTCTCTGTATGTATATATATACAGTATATATATATATATATATAGTTGCATGATGAAGCCACAGTACAAATTCATGGGTGAAGGGTGGGTATCGTGCCTGTGTGGCTTAACCCCTTAATTACCTTTGCGGTTATTATCCGATAAGGTGTTTAAGGGGTTAATTGATATCTGAATGTACTGTACTTGCAATGTATTGCCTTGGTTTTGGCTATGTTTTGTGTGGGCAAGAGAAGGAAGGCGCTGGCGTCGGACACTTCGTATTGATGGTCAGTAGTACTTTATTTATTTGTATATGCTAGTTAATGTTTTTAATAATGGGCAATTAATCTATTATCCATATCTGGATAATAGTTATTTTGCACATTATTGTACTGTAGGTGTTGGGGGGGAGGGTGTATGTATTGAATGTATAGGCCAGGTTTATTTTTTTTACATTCAGGGTTTGATTCCGTGGTTTTGCGTGGGGCCTATGGAGACCACCTGTGGGTATCCTCGGGTATCCTAAAGGGTATCAGGCTGGTGATTCCACGGGTGACACATGCGGGGATGATGTGTGGTCCCACTTCTGTGGGGGCACCGCGGACCCGTAGTCTGCGGGCATGACGATGTGTGGTCCCACTTCTGTGGGGGCACCTCCGAGCCGTAGGTGCGGGGATGATGTGTGGTCCCACTTCTGTGGGGGCACCGCGGACCCGTAGTGAGCACCCGTGAGTTCCCCAGACCCCCATGGGAACCACCCGAGGCCCCGCAGACACCTGTGGGTTTGACCCGGGGCTCCCAGACATCCTTGGGCTTACCGTGGGGACCCAATTGTGGCTCACGGTGACCCAAGGAGACCACCTGGGAGCCATGGTGCTGGCAGGATCCACCAGTAGGCCTCCAGAACCTGTGGAATGCTGCTGGTTAACTGTAGGTCTGTCCAGGTGCCCTGCCAGCCCACCGGGGACTAGCGTGGGGCTGCGTTATGGACCCTGAATGTAAAAGAATAAATCTTGTATTTATGGGGGGGGGGGGGCACAGGGGGTGGGTAATGTATTTAATAAATAGAATGCTGTTTATTGTGGGGCTGTGCATTGTTTTGATTGCGGGGACTGGGGGTGGGGGGTGGGGTGTTTCCCCAACGGTATGTGGGTAGGCCTCCCTTGTGGGTACTGACTGGGTGGTTAGGCCTCACGGGTGGGGGGGGGCGTTAGTGTGGGAGGGTATGTAGGCATCCCGAGTGGTGGGTGGGTGAGGGTGGGTTAACCCCTTCATGACTGTAGCGGTTAATAACCGCTATGGTGATTAAGGGGTTAGGGGACATTACTTTGTATGTTTTAATTTTTGTGTCTGTTTTGCAGAAGCGGAGGGGCCATGGCCAGGATGGGGGGGGGGGGTTAACGGTATGTGGGTAGGGGGTGAGGGTGGTTAGCAATGCAGGGAGGGAGATTTACTGGTAACAGAAACATCTCTCTCCCTTCAATGTAATCTGTTTAAAGCCCCCTCCCCCCTAATGTGTGTTTCTGTAAAATCTCTCTCCCTTCAATGTACTGTAATCTGTTTAACAGAAACATTAGGGGGGAAGGGGCTTTAGGCCTTTATATCTCTCTCCCTTCAGTGTAATCTGTTTAACAGAAACATTAGGGGGGAGGGGGCTTTAGGCCTTTATATCTCTCTCCCTTCAGTGTAATCTGCTTAACAGAAACATTAGGGGGGAGGGGGCTTTAAACAATGCTGTGTATAATGTATAAGGTTTTTTACAATTAGATAGATGTAATCCTTGGTATTGTAAGGGTTAGTTTGGTTTTAAATTGTCTTTTCTGGTTGGTACTTACAGTATATATTGATTTTGGTTTACTTGATTGGTTAAAATACTGTAGTTGACTTGTTTGGAAGTGTTTGTATTTACTGGTAGAGTAGCTTGCAATTATATTGTTAACATTCATTTGCAGAATGTACAGTACTGTATATGGTGCATAGATTTAATGCTATGCATCATTTACAGTATACAATGTAAATGCAATGTACTGTGTGGATTGTAATGTTATGTTTTATATTGTAAAATAAGTTAGGATTATTAAATGGATTATTATTATTGTCTGTATAGAGAAGCGTTATCTGTAGGACAGTATGATTTTGATAACCATTCTACATGTATTTGTACTATTGGTTCATCATGTGTGTGTATATATATATATATATATATATCTATATATATCTATATATCTATATATATCGTATATATACATATATACATATATATACATATATATACATATATATACATATATATACATATATATACATATATATACATATATATACATATATATACATATATATACATATATATATACATATATATATAGTGTATATATGTATACTGTGTATATATATATATACAGTGTATATATATACAAAGTATATACTGTACAGTATATATTTATTTCTCTTCATGTATTTATTTATTTATTTAGATTTATTTATTAATTGTGGGGCTGCTGTGCGTGAATTTTTTTTATTGGGGGTGAGGGGGGTGTTTGGCCCTTGGTGTGAGTTTACGACTTGCAGCAGCAGCACAATTAATAAATAAATCTAAATAAATAAATAAATGATAATAAATACATTTGAAATACATTTTTATTGATAGTGTAGATGTGCAGGGGGTCTCTGGAGCTGAAGCGCACAGGTTTCAGGTCTGGGGCCCCCATGCCCCCCGAGATACAGGCCCCTTTAGGGGGTGCCGGTATCCCTCTGCTCTGCTTGGTTTACAGGCCGCGATCACGTGATCGGGGCCTTTAACGCAGAGCACTCAGCACTCAGAAACACAGGCCAGGCAGATTTAACACACACACACACAATAGGGGGAGGTTTTTTTACATAGCTTGCAGGGAAGCTTAACGCACACACACAATAGGGGGATAGGGGGAGGGGGTTTTACATAGATTAGAGAGAAGGCAGGGCGTTTTAAAAGCGAGAATAGGGGGAGGGGTTTTTACATAGATTAGAGAGAAGGCAGGGCGTTTTAAAAGCGAGAATAGGGGGAGGGGGTTTTACATAGATTAGAGAGAAGGCAGGGAGTTTTAACACTGACGTGAAAAATATGTATTGAATGTATTAATTGTTTATTATGCCTTAACCCCTTCATTGCCTTAGCGGCTATCCGCTATGGTAATGACGCAGCACTTTCCGTATATTCAATAATATTGATCAGGAGCAGAGGGGGGGGCGGGGGTTCCCTGAGCATTAATTTCTGGCTCAGGGAACCCCCTGCTCACTTTACAATATTATTAAAATAATGCTTCTTTACCATAGCGCAGACGCGAAGGTAAAGAACGAGTGTTTATTTATTGTACAGTATGTGTTTTATTGATACTGTACATGTGCAGAGGGTCTCCAGAGCAGAAGCGCACAGGTTTCAGGTCTGGGGACCCCGTGCCCCCCGAGATACAGGCCCCTTTAGGGGGTGCCGGTATCCCTCTGCTCTGCTTGGTTTACAGGCCGCGGTCACGTGATCGGGACCTTTAAACGCAGAGGGATACCGGCACCCCCTAAAGGGGCCTGTATCTCGGGGGGCACGGGGTCCCCAGACCTGAAACCTGTGCGCTTCAGCTCCGGAGACCCCCTGCACATCTACACTATCAATAAAAATGTATTTCAAATAATTTTTAATATGCGGATGTTTGCGCAGAGAGAGAGCAGCGGATCTCTCTCTGCTGCAAACACATCTCGCCCCCGCCGCCCATACAGTAGTATCATTTACTGTATGTATGTGCATATACAGTACTGTACAGTATGTTAGGGCTTACAGGGGTTGTTGTTATACAGTATATATATATATATATATATATACAGTATATATACTGCATTACAATTCATTATAGGGGACGGCTTCACAGAGAACAGCTCGCAAGCGCCACCATGTGTATTTTGACGGCATTGCAGTATTGCAATCAGCCGGAATAAAAAGCTTAAATTCCTGCCGGAAAATAACGCAATGCACTCTGGCAGAAAACTATCAGAAACCTGAATACACCCGAGTATACTCGAATTCGCGGGACTAGCCGTGCTCGAATAAAGTGTGTCGCCAGTGTAGCTATTAGAGCTAGGTTTCTGGACTTTTATTGTGTTTAGGCATAGTGTTTATTATTATTTTATTACAGCTACTTTTTAGTAATTGCACTGTTATTAATTCTGACCACTAATTCTCACTGCCATTATAATCTCTCTCTAGCCACAACCAAATTGCTATATCCGCTATATTATTTATTGGTTATACCAGGGGAGCACAAACTTTTGCAGCTCGCCCCCCTGTCTTCCCTCTGCTGGTGCTCGCGCCCCCCCCCCTTACCTTGATGCAGCGTCACGTGACCTGCAGCGGCATTTGACGAGGGTGACGTCACATGACCCCACGGCGTAATTTAACATACTGTGCTATATGTATGCACACACAGCTGTCTCTTACACATACAAATACTGTTTTTCCATCCCTATACATCAATAGGGACCACAAAGTATCCACACACACTTTTAGTTGTGCTACAAACTCTCACATTTCCACACCCACTCACACCATTTATATCCACTCCCACTCCAAACACACCTTTTGAAAAGCACTGTATATACTGTGGGGTCTCCATTCATTTTCATTCACACTGATACACATACACACTCTTTCATCACTTGCTTTCAGGAACCTTTTGACACCTCTAGGCATAAAACACATCCACACCGGGGGAAGGACCAGCACAGATAACATTCCAAGAGACACTGTTTTTAAGTATACCTTTTGCTTGCTTCATTCATTGTAACATCGCCGGAAGAAGAGATCAGTGTATCTCGAAAGCTCGCACAAATAAAAGCATTTCGTTAGCCACAGAACGGTATCATCTATTTATTTTTTGATTATTGAAGCTCGGCTAACACGGTACTGATACCTCTATATATATATATATATATATATATATATATATATATATATATATATATATATATATATATATATATATATATATATATATATATATATATATATATATATATATATATATATATATATATATATATATATATATATTGCGCGCGCACACACACATATAACGTTTTATACAACTTTTTCATTTATCATTTGTAGAGAAAATGAACAATGCCGCCAGAAGTGCTATTTTTCAAAATGTAACATCTCTACTAATTAGTGTAAAATGATACTTCATATAAAGCAGGTTATGGGACCCAGTATAAAATGACCTTCATGTTTCTTATCACATCCCAGTATATGGATACTTTCTATTATCACAAGCTGCTAACATGTGACAGGGCTCAGAGTCTGAGCCCAGAATGTGACAGGGATGATAGGGGGACCCCTGCTGCAGCCACAATGGTATGGTGTGATGGTGAACGGTGCTTAGGGTGTAGTACAGTAGTGAACAGGGAGAAAGAGAACCCTCTATAGCACTCGGGTTCACGCTCTGATGATGAGTGGGTGATTTAAAACATATTCTTTATTAGTGACATATATAAAATAGTAGATGTTGGAGCAACGTACTGGAGGTAGCGTTGGCAACGCTGTAAGGCCTGTCAGTATACTGTATGAGAACTTCCAAACAATTTGGGAACTGGAATAACTCAAAGATGTACCAAATACGCAGTTTTATCAACTGCCTCAGCATGGGCGTCATATATCAAGGTATATGTACATGTGGGAAAATATACGTGGGCAAAACCAGCAGATGTCTAAAACAGAGGGTACTTGAGCACATAGGTACTGTCAGGAACAAGACCGACAAACCCCTGTCGAGACACGTCAATCTGTGTCATGGCGGGGATCTAAAAGCAGTTACCTTCTGTGGAATTGACCACCTCACTCGGGGACAAAGAAGGGGAGACTGGGACAAAGCTCTCCTCCAAAAGGAGTCCAAATGGATCTACACACTTGGGACACTATCACCTAGAGGTCTCAATGAGGGATTCCTATACACCCCATTTCTGTGATAACCTACACCCCTGTGACATCTGCCATGACTTCCCATACTTGTAATACTATGACACAGATCATATTTCCATGTCCACTGTCCCTATGTACACCACTCCCCTACCTCATCACTACTACCTATATTCATTCCATTTGCTCTGCCATCATGGTATCAGGCAACTCCATAGTCCTGTACACTGACTACTGCCACTTAACAGTGGTGACATTATTATTTTTATTAGGGCATCTCTGAACCCTCATACCATTAGCATATAACCTTTTATTAGGCATCCACCTTGATACTACCTCTGTAGCACAGAATGAGCCAATTTATGGCTCTACTGGGCATACATCTGACAAGAAGTAAAAACGAGACAACACAGGAGTCAGATTTTTATTGTTTAGTGTGTGAGGTATGCAGCTATTAACATTGGCATACTTACTGTGTTCTTGAAACAGCACCAAGCACACCTCAGCGCACCAGGGGTTAAACCATGACGTCATCTCTCTGGAGGCCCTATATATACCTGCCTACCTGCAGGGTTCCCTTAACCATACTTGCCATTCGCCTTGAGAAAGCCTCTCGCGAAACGCGCGCGTCGGCTCCCTTCTCCCACGTGCACGCGCAGACCAGTGACTGCCTCCGCATTATGTGTCTCTAACCGCGAGTTCATGCGGCAGCCTGCTCGTGCAGGATATACAGGCTAAAAGTGCCCCGATGGTCATTTTAAGCCTCGTTTGTGTGGTGTCTGTTTAGAGAGTGCTAAACCTACATAGTTTATTGAATTTTGGTCACCCGCAGCAACACCCTAGCTGCGCTGCTGTTGGGGATACTCTAGACAGCAGCACATAGGGTCACTAACTGTGCTTACTTCCAGCTCACCCTCTGATTTAGGATATGACCACATACCTTCTAGCTATAGTGCCCTCCTGTTAAAGACTACTAAAACTTACCTTCTGCTTACACTATCTACCTGCTACATACAGCCCTAGAGGTTAATGCAGGACACTTACCCCTGCAGTACAGCATTCAAGGTTACCTCAGGTCATTCTGACACTTAGCTAGATACACACCTATATACAGAGTGGCAACATAGCTGACAGCACATACGACCACTGATAACCACTATATATATATGTTCCCAGTGTCTATCAGCATATACATATCACACCTACCACCTTATTAAAGGACTCACGCAGACCCTGCTACAATGTGATATGTCTATTCAGTACCTATTTTAGCACACCCAGCAGCACACCCCCATCACACAGGTCCACATCAGGATCTCTGTGCTGTTCTGTTACCAGTGTTCCAATATAGTTATATCTGGTATATTAGCTACTAACTGATCCGGAGCCAACACGGCTACTAATATCCAGGATCAACCTACCTCCAGTACGTTGCTCCAACATCTACTATTTTATATATGTCACTAATAAAGAATATGTTTTAAATCACCCACTCATCATCAGAGCGTGAACCCGAGTGCTATAGAGGGTTCTCTTTCTCCCTGTTCACCCCAGAATGTGACATACAGAACATTCTCATTCTAAATTTCAAAAAATATTGTGTTGATTTCTGACCTGACTGCCGTGGTTACAGCTCAACCACTCTGTTCTACTGTATGTCACCACTTTCTGCCACAACCAGCTGACGGTGGATCTGCAAGGAGTTCAACGCTCATTGGCATCACATCTGTGGCTTGGTTGACGTATCATTTCTCCAGCTTTTTATTGTATTGTTTTTAAATAGATTATATTTATTTAGTTGAATAGATATTTATTTAGTTGAATAGATATTTATTTAGTTTAATAGATTATATTTCTAAGTTTAATGAGTTATATTTCTTAGTTTAATAAGTTATATTTCTTAGTTTAATAAATTATATTTCTTAGTTTAATAAATTATATTTCTTAGTTTAATAAGTTATATTTCTTAGTTTAATAAATTATATTTCTTAGTTTAATAAGTTATATTTGTTAGTTAATAGATTATATTTGTCAGCACAGTAGATTATATTTACTAGTTTTTAAGTCTCCCACTCAGTGCCCCATTAGGACCCGTGCGCATATTTCACATCTTTTCGGAGTCGCTTATTTTTTTAGACCCTCGGAGCCGAAACCTAAAGGGGTCAGCTAAGAAAGTTCGGATCAAGAGGAGCCGCACAGCTTAAAGACAGAACATTTCCAAGGGAGATGGAGACAATTTGGGTAAGATCTGATTAAAGGACAACCTTTGAGGAAGGAAAGGGTGACGGGGGAGTCTAAGAGGGGGGTGAGAGAGCAAGGTGGTGTGTCAGATTGGGGCAGAGCAAGAGAACGCAAAAATGATGGGGATTTTCTGCACACCAAAAAAAAACAATAAGTAGTGATACTTTTACCGGTGCCCCTTAGTCTCAGGGAAGACCGGCATTTCGTCCAATGGATACAATATGATTGATGGGAAAGGGCACACGGATTTGAATAAAAAAAGATAATTTATTGTGCCACAGACTACAATGTTTGGGCTGCTGGCCTTTCTTTGCCGGATTTAGTGGGTTTAGCCACTTTACCTGAGAAAGACCAGCAGGCCGAAATGTTGTTGTCTATGGCAGTGCAAGAGAAAACAGGTTGGGGGGGGTGGGTTCTCGCAAGGTCGCCGACCCATGGGTGAGTGTCCCCGGTGGAAACTAGTCCTGGACCCCGGGAAAGCTGTCTGTGGCCCATACAAGCTGAGTAACATGTAAAAAGGACACATGTATGTTCAGAATGAGTTAGCATGGTATTTTGAGAGGCATCATAGCAGGTCAGTGCAAGTCAGTGCAGAGCACTGCAAGGTCAGTCAATATGAGGAAGGGTCCGATGGAGGAGTTGGAGGGTCCCAGAATATCTCTTAAAGCAGGGGTGCGCAAATCGAGGGGCACAACATTTTATTGGGAGGAGGGGCTCGGCGCTTACAGAGGCCCCTCACTCTTCCCCACAGCATTTAAATTAAATGCCAGAGATCGCGCGCAAGGCCTCTGTAAGTTCCCTTTCCTTGTCTCCGGCGGCATCTGGTGACAGCAACGTGGCGTCACATGATGTGGCATTGCTATAGCAACGTGATATCACATGACGTCGTTAATTCAGAACGTCGGAGACAAGGTGGGGAAGGTGGAGGGGGGAGCAGGGGGAAAAGGTTGTGCAACCCTGTCTTAAAGCATTGTCTTGCATAGAGATCAGAGGCCAAGAATGGATATGGATATCCGATGTGAAGCCGGAAATAAGACAGAAAAGACCGTTTCGGGGGAAGAAGGTGAGTGATGAAATAGCCGTCACTGTGTAACTCTTCCAATTACCTGCAACTTCATGCAGAGAAATAGCAACGCTTGTTTTTAACGTGCTAAGCGCCTAATGGGGAATTCAACTGCTGAGAGGTTAAGGGAGTTACTAACCCAAACTCAGCGACGTTTCTGTGTCTCTGTGATAACTCCCCCAGGACATGCCTGGAAACCAGAGGTAACTCAATGTATTTTTGATAAATAGAAACATGACCTTCTGGGGAGGGGTATATAATGGGTACTGGGCCTGGTGAGGTGGGTATAACGAGTACTGGGCCTGGGGAGGGGCGTATAACAGGGTACTGGGCTTTGGGAGGGTTGTATAACTGGATACAGGGCCTGTGGAGGGGGGTATAACGTGGTATTGGGGATGAGGTATAAGTGGCACAGGAGCACTTGCGATACAGAGTATCACTGTCCCTGGTTACAAACACTTCATGTCTCCTGCAGATCAGGACACGCACGAAGGTGGTGCCCTTTGTGCCACAAGACGACGAGGCGGGCTACGAGGCGGACGACGAGGCATAAGACAAAGCGGGCGTCAAGTGGAACAATGAGGTGGGCTACAAGGTGGCCGATGACGCAGACGTGGTGTACGATGACCAAAGAGCATACGACAGGTGTGGCCGGATCTGCTGCTTCACCTTTTTTAGGCGGAGGAGAAGACCCCGGGAGCAGGTAGGAGAATACGAGAGGTGCGGACAGATCTGCTGCTTCACCTTTTTAGGCGGAGAAGAAGCCAGGAGCAGGTAGCAGAGGACACAGGGCGTAGATACAGGGGTATTCTAGGGGCCCTGAGAAGTTGGTTTGACCTCAGGAGAGGCAGATAAGATCAGGAAGGCTGCAGGAGGGGCAGGTACTAGAGGGAGATTGGGATATTGGGCGTGAGAGGGTGAGAGAGAACAAGGAGCAGGGCCGGAGCACGGGTTTCATGCGCCCGAGGCGAAACTTAAAATTTGTGCCCCAGTTGTATAAAAAATAATAAGATAAATAAAATAATAAAATAAACAGTGGCGTAGCTATCGGGGCTGCAGGGGGTGCGACCGCACCCCAGCACGACGCCAAATAAAAATAAAAGGGTGCCAAAATACTGGATAAAAAAAAGAATAATAATTTTAAAAAAAAGATAAATAAATAAAATAATAAGAGGAAAAAATAATAATGATTATTAATGCGCCCCTAGGAGCTCTGCGCGCTAGGCGACCGCCTAATGGCCGGCCGGCCCTGCGAGGTATGCGGGAGGAAAAGGGGTGAATGGGATAGATATGCAGGGGGATGGGGGAGCAGGTGAGTTATACACAGGGGCACAAGGGCCCCATCACCCGCATCTCTATATACTGAGTGTGCCCCTGTGTATAACAACGCTGATCTGTGCTGCTCCATCTGATCTCACTGCGCAGTGATCCAGGGACCATCCGATCGCCATTTAATGGGGTCAGGAAGGAATTTTTTTCCCCCATTGCACAGCAGGGGTTATGTTTCGCCTTCCTCTTGATCACAGCAACAAACTGCCCTTTGTGCATGAATTATCAGTGAGATCTTTATACACCCTGCATTGGTCTTCACACCTTTGCTGCCGGAGGGGCCTGCAATGCACTGCTCTGCGTGTTACTATATCGCTCTGCAATGTGCTGCAGGACCCTACCAGCAAAGAGATTCATTATTTCAATAAAATACTCTCTTTAATCAAACCTATGTGTAGTGTCTTTTCTATCCGTTGTATCTATTGCTAACAGCTCAGTGATTCTTCCCCAGGACGCTGCACTAGTGTCACGCTGCCAAGCCGGGTGTGAGGGAGATTTATAGGGTCACAAATATCCTTCTGCCAAAACACGAGTGCAAACAGGAAGCCCCTCTGATCTCATATCTTCTATTACACAAAACGGTATCTAAAAAGGTAAAAATAACATACATGGGATTCTGCTACAAATATCTCTCTAATTACAAACCAATTAGCAAATCATTCAGATTAGAGTCGAGCGAAAAGAAATGGTTAAGTATCTCATGTACAGTATATGCAGTGCAGGCTGTTCTGCAGCATTACATGCAGGGGACAACGTTTAGGGGATATAAGTAATGCTGATCTCAGAGCTGACCGGCTGACCTGCTCTACCGGCTGACCTGCTCTTCTGGCTGACCGGCTGACCTGCTCTACTGGCTGACCGGCTTCTATTCTTTCAACTAAATGACCTGAATTGTGGCCCCTGTATCTCCCAATTAAACGTTTTATTGGCATATTCTTGTTTGACTCGTTCTATAGAGACATTTTCTATATATTCATTGTGGGATTTGATAACATCTGTAAGATCTCTCAGAATATCACATACTGTACGTTTGTGTTGAAGATTTTTCCATTCTCAATTTACTTAATATTAGTTTTTGGCATCAATTATTTATATCGAGTCCAAAATACCTTTATCAAAACAATTTTATTAGGCATTCAGTTAAACATGCATTGGTATTGTACTATAACGCCTAACATTTTCCAATCCAGTTTTTTTTCGGGGGGGGGAGCAGAAGGACAACCGCCGTTGTCCGTAGAAAAGGGGGGGGGAAGCCTTATACAGAGGGGGGGGAATACCTTTATACAGAATGCTGTTCCCTTTAGCCCACAAATGCTGCTTCATTAAAGCCCATGGGTGGCACTTTGTGCATTCTCAAACTTTTAGGCAACATCCCTAATTTCCAAAAATGGGATTAAATCTGTGCATATTTAAATGGTTAATTTTGTTACTCAGACTACTAAATCCCTCCCCAAATATATCCGTTTCACATAAAAGTGTGTGCGCTTCTCCTTCCGTCTAACTGGCACGTCGTCTTTACGGGCGCCACTCCTTGCAACTCCACGCTGCCCTCCAGTGGTAAAAGAAATAAGATACATTTACTATACTCGTCTGGCAGCTGCTCCCGTATAAGGTGGGTAACTCTGTATTAGGGGTCTTGGTAGAGTATATTTTATACTTATGTCGGATAGATGAGGAATTAATATTCCTAACGGGTTATTGTGAGAGGCCTTAGATCTTATCCTATATGCACGCAGCCCTCGCCTCTCTGACCTTGAACACATACTTCAATCTGATTTTTTGAGACTTGAAACTGGATTTCTTAAAACAAACTGATTTTAAACACTGACAAGACTGTAACAATGGTATTTGGGACCAGAGCTAAATTGCTAAAGCTGCCAATGACAGAGCTTCAGATAAAAACCAGCTCTAATACCATCCTAGCCCCTGTTACTGGTTTGAAATATCTGGGCATATAGTTCAACTCCCATTTAACATTTGGGTTGCACATTGATACCCTGACATCCAAATCCTATGCCAAACTAGGTGTACTTTACAGGAACAAATCCTCCCTAAGGCCCTCATGCAGTAATCGCCTACAGCGATTCAGTAAGCCCAGAGAAGCTGGTGATTAGAGCAAAAATAACCGTTTTTTTTTGCCGGAAAATAAATAAATAAAATCGGCAGACGCGCGGTGATAAGCCACTTTTCGGCACTGATCGCCAGTTTTTTCAAACACGCTCAATTCTATAAGCCCTGATCAGCTTATTGCGGCTGATCGCCACTTTAAAATTGCTGTTTCTTCTCCAAATTGTCCAGCCACAAAAGTTGGAAAGAAGGTGGGGTGAAGCTGCGATGAAAATAAAATGCATGTGTCCCAGAGCTGATATCCATTAATATCAGCACCAGAGACCCCCCGGCATGAATCCGATGCATAAAAAATGCATTTACAGGCAACTTCATTACCGCCAAGGCAATGAAGGGGTTATATACCCGTGCCAGGCTTATTGCGGGTTAGCGGGGGTGGGTGAAGGTGGTATTTGGCCCTGGGTGGGTGTTTAGGCCTTGCCAGGGGGTTGCGGGATGACTTAACCTCTTCTTTAACTTAGCGGTTAATACCGCTAAGGTAATGAAGGGGTCAACCCCTCCCGCTACCCCCCCACCCGGTAGGCCTAAACATAGGGTGACCATTCGTACCGGTTTCACCGATACAGTCCCGTTTTTTTGTGGCCTGTCCCGTTTTAAGTCTGTCCCGGTTTTTGTCCCTGGTCCCGGTATCGCGGGGCAGCGGCGGTGAGGAGAATGCGGCGGCCGGTAAGTATTGTCTATGTGCAATGTGTGTGTGAATGCTGCTGGGGGGACTGAATGCAGGAGAATGCCGGGGGTGGGACTTAAAATGCCAGCCGGCCCGCAGGGGATTGGTCGCAGCATGTCAGAGGAAGCCGGGGGCGGGACTTCCGCTTTGTGAAGCGCACACGTGACTGACTGCCTTCCCGCTCCCGGCTTCCCTGTGTGCGGTGAGTGTCCCCCTTCTGTCCCGGGTCCCAGCCAGCAATAGGAGGTGGTAGCGGGGGTGCGCCTGCCGTGCCCTTGCCCCCCGGCGCGCGCGCCTGCCTTTGCCCCCCGGCGTGTGCGCCTGCCCTTGCCCCCCGGCGCTCACTTCCCCCCCCGTCCACTTGGTGCGGGAGATAGGCTCGACTCTAGATCAGTGCATGTGTGTGTGTATCAGTGTGTGTGTGTGTGTGTGTGTGTGTGTGTGTGTGTGTATTAGTGGGTCTGTGTGTGTGTGTATCAGTGGGTGTGTGTGTATCAGTGGGTGTGTGTATCAGTGGGTGTGTGTATCAGTGGTGTGTGTGTGTGTATCAGTGTGTGTGTGTGTGTGTGTGTGTGTGTGTGTGTGTATATCAGTGTGTATGTGTGTGTGTGTATCAGTGGGTGTGAGTGTGTGTGTGTGT